>NW_007253525.1:120138-145950 GCF_000164805.1 Carlito syrichta
AGTGGGTCTCAAACCCGTGGGCTCAGGCAATCCACTCACCTCAGCCTCCCAAAGACGCGGGATTACAGGCTGAGTCACTGAGCCCGGTTCCCTTATAATTTTCAAAGTAAACTTTAGAAGAGTTCGGACAACTTCCAGAACTAAATTAAAATTTCATGGAAACATGTATTTACTTGTAAATGATGTAAACATTTTATTGGAGAATAGCATACATACAGAAAAGTACACAAATCACAACTATACACTTGAATTTTCACAAAATTAGTTACCCCCCAATTGGTCTCCAAATCAAATGCCCTTCTGCCCCTTTTGATTTTTATTCCATAAAAGTAACCACCATGCTGACTGATGCCTAGATTGGCTTTGCCTGAACTGAATGTACCCTTTTGTGTCTGGCTTATTTTACACAACATGATGTTTGTGAAATTCATCGCGTTATGTTTGTAATGTGCAGTTGCTCATTCTCATTGCTATATAGTATTCCACTGTATGAATACACAGCAACTTATATATACATTCTGCTAAAAACTGGATTATTTCCACTTTTTAGCTACAATAAATTGTGCTGCTACAATCACTCTTTGCTTTGAGGAACATATATCCAAGAAAATTTTAATTAGAATTTGTGTTAACTCTATATATACCTTCGGCAAAAATGGAGTGCTTACCTTCTTTGATCCCAGAACATCATAGATATCTCCATTTACCCAAATTCAAGTTTCTTTCAATAATGCTTCTTCCACACTCACCCAGTGTGATGTTCATTGACCCCAGAGATGGAAAGGAAAAGATATAAAGGAAACAGAAAGAAGGAAATATTGACTTCTCTTTCACCTGCTGATGTTGTGCCATCTTGCCAAAACATTGTCTTGGGCTCATATTCCAGTTCTGAGAGCAAACATGATGCCTTTGGTTTCCTTCTCTTTTCACAAGTGTTAATTGAGTCCAGTCATTAACTTTCACAATATCCCCTTTTTTTCACTCTTAGTTCTCCATTGCTCATTTAAGTTTATGTGCATGACCTTTAAAGTGTACACTCACTGGAGAGCTCCCTGGGGAACTATTTGGGCTGTTTTAGAAACTTCTTTTTCTGTCTCATGCACTTTGAGAAATGCCCTTCCCTCTGTGTCATACGCCTGTTCAGAATATTTTCTTCACATTTAAATAACATCTGCTCCAGTAAAATCTTGTATATATGTCTTACTATGTCTAGAATTCCTCCCAAACAATGAAATGGTCATCAAGACACGCCAGAAACTAACCAGACATCCTGCTTTAGGCAAAGCTCCTAGCTGATGGCCAAGTGCTAGATAGGGCCTCCTGTCACTGTCACATCTTACTTCTCAGCTGAGCTGTTTTGATAAATCTTCATTAGAAAAGCATCTGTTAAATTGTCTGCCAATGACAGGGTCCTGGCATGGACCATGGGTATGTGTTTGGGCACAATGAGCTCATTCTGGCATTCTCCAGGTGGGTATATTTCCCTTGTCTCCTGATCAGAACTGCAACTCTTGTGCTCTCCTCAAACCTCTGCACTCCTTGACCTGTGGAACAGGAAGCCTGAGACCTTCTCAGAGCCACAGGGCATAGTAGTCCTTCCAGGTACAGCAGTTTATAGTCCTTACTCACCTTTTAGGCCCCATCTGCTCCATTAAGCTTTCCATCTTCAGACAATTCCATGTGAGAAGCAGACATCACTCTTGATGTTTGCTAATGACCCAAGACTCCTCGAAACATATATTAAACTCTTATAGATACCCCTTGCCACTCTCCCCTCCATCCAGATATCTGCCCCAGTGCAAACCTACTCCTTCTGCAGCTTAGTCGATCATCTCTCCAGGAAGATGTTGGATGGCCTCCTCTCAACCAAAGTCCCCAAATTTTAGGAACAATTCCCTTGGAAATCCAGGGTCACTTCTCTAGGCAGGATGATGGTGGGGATAGAAGAAGTAACCACCCACCCTTACATAAGGCCAGTGGACTTTGAGCTCCTATCTTTGTCTTCTTTTCTCCTTTCCTTCCTGGAACCCCCACCTCCATCCTCTAACTGCTGTAGGTAACAGGGTCAGATCAAATAGCCAGGGGAGGAGAGCCTGGCTCTGGTTTTGTATGGCTATTTTTAGAATTTAGGAGTATAGGCCGGGCTCGGTGGCTCAGCCTGTAATCCCAGCACTTTGGGAGGCCGAGGTGAGTGGATTACCTGAGCCTGTGGGTTCGAGACTCACCTGGGCAACTTGGTGAGACCTCATCTCTACAATAAATTTAAAAAACCAGCTGGGCGTGGTAGCGCATGCCTATAATTCCGGCTACTCGGAAGGCTGAGGTGGAAGGATCACTGGATCCCAACAGGTCGAGGCTCCGGTGGCCGGGAGCGGCCACTGCACTCCAGTCTGGGTGACAGAGTGAGACTCCAACTCAAAAAAAAAAAAATAAAGAATTTAGGAGTATATAACAATGTATTTGTCTTCAGCTTTGATCCTAAGTCAACTATTTTTAAATAATATTAAAAGTCTTACACAGCAACATACTGGGTGGCAGGTCCACTATCGGGGGAGAAAGGGCTTGCTAGATGCCTAAACCTCACCTGCACGCAACTTACTTATATGGTAAGTCCTCACATGTACCCCACAACTCTAAGATTAAATTAAATTAAATTTTACAAAATCACCAGTATCCCATAAATGCATACTATTATGTACACATACAAATTAAAAAGAAACAAAAGAGTCTTAAGTTATAAAGGGAAATTAGTAATGTAATAATTTCAAATATAAATGTTATGAATGAAATATGGCACCATGACAGACAACGGCAAGGACGGTCTAGGACAGACTTTGAGGTGGTAGTGTCTCCTCAAAGTGGTATCTGAGCATCCACTAGAGTGATGGGAGTGCTGAGCCATTTGGAGATCTGGAGGAAGAGTATTTCAGGCAAAGGGAATAGCATGAGCAAATACTCTGAGGTGGGAGTACGCTTGACAATTTCGAGAAACAGAGAAAAAGCCAATGTTCTTTACAATATTCATTTTCCCTGGGCGTGGGCAAGATTACACAGCACCTAAAAGATACCAGTCATTCATCAGTGAGGGCACATTGTGGAGCCTCTCCTCACAATGGAGAGAAGGGAAAATGAGGGTCAATTAAGGTATTCTTAGAAACAACAGTCTAGAAGCAAGTTTCACATAAACACATAGTTAAATCTTGGACTCTCAGGCATCACTAATGTAAAAATCATTCTTGTCTGCTTTTATGTGATATATATATGCTACTAGAAACACAACACTGAGTTAATTATTCTCTGTGGTTGTCTGGACATCCTTTAAAATGAAGTAACTAATTCTTCATAAGGGCCCCTGGCACCCAGGAGGCAGCAGTCTATAACTCTGAGTAATATAATCAGGAAGGCTTTAAACAATTGGATGGACCAGACAAAGAAAAATGTTTCTTGGTATGCAAGTTATCAGCCACACAGCAAAATAAGCTTGTGAACATGTCATTGCAACTTCTAGGAAGGGAAATACTAAGAATGTTTCTGGGCATAATGGGCAGTAAAATATAAATTAATTTCATAATTCTCAGTCTTTGCTAGAGCTATTAAATGCCATTGCTATTTCTTTTAAAAAAAATAAAATTTTCTTTTTCAAAAAAAAATTTTTTAAGAAGCCATTCCAATTTATCTCCCCAGTGCAGGATTCCTTGCTTCAGACACCTCCATTGCTCTGCTGTTATAAGAGCCCGGAGCACTGGCTACATTTGCTCATCTTCTGGGTGCTGCACTCTTGCACTCAAGGTCAATGCTGAAATAGGTGTGCAAGGTGTGCAAGTATCCTGGAAGGGCAGCAGAGGCCTTCCACACTGTTACTGAAATCCTATAATCCTCCCATGCTCCTAGACATCCACCGACAAAACAACTAAAACAAAAGTCCTTCTCATTCCTCTTTCAGTAAAAAAATCAAGTCTCTATGCATATTAGTCCACCCAAATATATTCTACTCCGATCTCTGACCTTCCTGTTCCATGAAGAGCCAAGTCTTTGAAAACACGAACAATGATTGTGTTATGCTATTGTCTGCCACAATTGTAAGATGATCCCCAACAAGCTCTCCCACACTCCAGCTTACACTATTTGCATAATTCCCAGGACTGTGGATATGATGGCTTTCACTCTTCTGACTATAAGGCACAGGTGACCATAGATAAGAAGATTATCTAGGTGGGCCTGACCTAAGAGCATGAGCCCTTTAAAAGCAGAGCGTTTTCTTCAGCTCACCAGAGTAGTCAGAGATTTGGAACAAGGGAAGGACTTGATGCACCCTTGGTAGCTTGAAGACAGAAAAGGCCATCTGGCAAAGAATGCGGGCAGCTTGCAGGAGCTGAAAGCAGGTCTGGCTGAAAGCCTGCAAGAAAATGAGACCTTAATCCTAAAACTCTAAGGAATTAAATTCTGCCAATAGCCTGAATAAACTTGGAAGTTGATTCTGTCCCCAAAACCCACAGACAGGAACTCAGCTTGACTGACACCTTGATTTTAGCCTTTGAGTCTCTGAGCAGAAAATCTAGCCACGTCATGCCTAGACTTTTGACCTACAGAACTATGAGCTAATAACTAGGTGTTGCTTTAAGCCACTAAGTTTGTGGTGATTTATTATACATGGATAGAAAACTAATACACAAATAACGGTTTTTGGTAAATTAAAGTCAAGATTTTGCAATAGCAATGGATGTCCTCAGCCCCAGAATTCTAGTCTCTGCTCCAGGAAAGGATGGAACTCACCAGTGCAGTCCTCGAGCCTCAAGAAAGTCATACAAGTGTGTGATCTTAGGGTGGGCTCTGAGGTAGCCAGCTTGGCCTCATATCAAGAATTGTGAGAAATACATTGTTTATTTATATTTTCCCCAAATCTTCTCTCTCCTTTCGATCTCTGATACATAGGTAGTGTTCTCTCTCTCTCTCTCTCTCTCTCTCTCTCTCTCTCTCTCTCTGTCTCTCTCTTAATCTCTTTCATTAGATATTTCCTTCAGTTATTAAATAGTCTCTTAGACATAAGAATTTAGGTTGGGTTCCTTCTGTGTCATCCTAATACAGATGGAATGAACAGATGATTGTATGCAAGAAAGAAAAAAATAAGAGAAAAAGACAAATCAAAACAAAAGGAAAAGAAAGAAAATGGAATGGAAGGAAAAGAGAATGAGAGAAGGAGCATTTCAGTTGTCAATCGCTGTCTAACAAATCACTCTAAACCTTGTGGCTGCAACAAAAGCTATTCTATATTCTTTCGATTCTGTGGGTTGACTGGCTCAGCTGGATGACTCTTCAGTTCCACATAATATTGGCTAGGGCTGCAGGCATCTAGGGACTTGCTGGACTGAAAGTCCAAGATGGGAACTCACACTGCTGACAAGTGGTATCAACAGCTGTTTGGGAGTGCAGCTGGGACTGTCAGCCACAACCTCATGGTTCTCCATCATGTGTTGTCTCCCCGTACCTCAGGCATCCTCTAACAGGGCAGCAGGGTTTTGAGAGGCAGGAAGTGGCCATGGTTCATCTTCTTTAGATCAGGATTCAAAAATCCAAGAACACCACTTCCCCTACATTCTAGTGATCAGAGCCCATAGTAAAAACAACCCTGATTCAAGAGGAGAGGAAATAAGCTCTAGCTCTTGAAGTGAGAAGAGACACACATGTACAAGTTGGTGAAGAATTATTGTCAGCCATCTTTGGAGACTTGCTATCACAAAAAGGAAGAGAAGTACATACCACACTACCATCATCGCCACCACCACCTCCCCCAACCCTTCCTCACCCCACCCCCCAGGCTTCAGCCCTTGCTCCTTGATACAGAAGATAGGGGAATACTTCTACTCACACCAGATCATGTCATTTCCCAACTCAGGGTCCAACCCTTGAGCCTCTCCTCAGTTTAACCTCTTGCACTCTCTCCCTAGATCATTGCATCTCTGACCCACTGGTCTCTTGGCTATTTCTCAAACTCCTCAAGTATACTCCTATCTTGGGGACTTTGTCTTAGTTCATTTATCTTTCTGAAAAGCACCTCCAGTTATCCACAAGTTCCACCCCCTCATTTGTGTAGCTCTCAGATCAAGTGTCAAGGAAGATCATCCTGACCATTCTACATAAAATAGCAACCTTCATAATTCCACTGCTGTGGGTTGAATTGTGTCCCTACAAATTCATATGCTGAAGCCACAACCCCCAGTGTGATTGTATTTGAAGTAAGGAAGTAATGAATGCTAAAAGAGGTAATAAGGGTGAAGTCCTAATCTGATAGGATTAATGTTCCTATAAGAAGAAACACCAGCAAGTTTTTCACCCACCCTTCCCCTTCTCCCCTGCCCCAGACCTCCCTCCCCCGACCTCTGCCATGTGAGGACACAACAAAAAGGCAGCTGTCTGTAAGCCAGGAAAAGAGCCCTCACTAGAAACCAAATTGGCTAGCACCCCGATCTTGGATTGTCTAGCCTCCAAAACTGTGAGAAAAATAAACTTCTGTTGTTTAAGCCACCCAATCTATGGAATTTGTGATAGCAGCTCAAGCTGACTAATATACCCACCAACACGCTCTACCCACCACCTGCCTGTTATTTCTTCACAGTCCTTATCATCACTCAGATGATAATGCATTTATTTATTTGTCTCTCCCCACAAGACTATATACTCCATGAGGAAAAATCTTGTTATAATCACTCTAATACCTAAAAGTCTCTCTAATATCTAAAAGACACTGCTCAAAGAGGCTATCTACAAATATTTGCTAAAAGATTTGGATGAATGAGAAAATAGGGTTTGTTTTTTTTTTAGCATGAATAAAGGGAGAAACAGCACTGTTTCTTCACCAGCTGAAAGCATAACATCGCTTCTCTTTCCTAGCAAAGACAGCAGCTATTTTCAAAAGGTAGCACAAATAAAATACTGCAGCAATAACCCTTATTTAAACCCTATGAGAACAAAATGGAGCAAAAAAATAAAATGGTGTGGGAATGGTCAATGACTATGGACAGCACATAGCCCAGAATCTCTAGTATGTTGAAAGTGCTTCATTTTTATACCTGTTCATATTAGTATACTATATTTGAGTGACTCTCTCCCACAGGAACCTGTTAGTATAGCGTGGGCTAGGTAGACCTATCCGCAGGGAAAATGGGGTTTAGTTCTCACGACAGACCCATGATGTCTGTTTTGAATCTGAGACAACACTAAAGGTATATCTCAGAGCATCGTCTAAGAGCTCTGGGAGTTTGTTTCCATAGCAGGCTAGCTGGCAGTACCCACAGAGACATTGCATCATGAGCCTGTGCCCGAATACATTGATACCAGAACATTAACCCTTTCTGAGCATCATCTCTAACTCTTTAACACTAAAGGTTTAGTCTACCACAACCTCTGGGAGAGATGAATTGAGTAGTTGTGTCAATTGTTCCTTAGGCTGAGCACACCTCACAATTTTTAAATGCAAAACTATTCTCTCTCTCTCTCTCTCTTTCTCTCTCACGCCAAAGGCTAAATAAAGGAACTGATGTTATAGTCCTAGTTTCCCAACCAGGAAAGTGATATTGAATACATTGGTTAAGGCCTACAGATTAATTAAAAGAGGAGTGAACATGAGTTACAGCCAGATGAATGGTCTTTTTGTATGTGTGTCAACTTTGACAATTCCACAGCAAGAACATAAGAACTACCAAGTAAGAGGCCACATTAAGTGACCATTGCTAGCTTCCAAACCAGAATGTCCAGCTCAGTTTTCCCTTATCAAACTATTTCTCTGCAGATGCGCCATGAACCCCTGGGAGAAACCTAAGAGCTGTAGGAAGTGGATCCACAGAAACAAATTCGACAGACCCTCTGTATTAGTTGTCTAGGGCTGCCATAACAAATTGCCATGAACTTGGGGCTAAAAGACAGAATGTATTTTCTCATAGTTCTGAAGACCAGAAGTCTGACATCAAAGCATTCACAAGATTGGTTCCTTCTGAAAACTCTGAGGGAGAATTCATTCTATACTTCTTTCCTAGTTTCTAGTGGCTCTGGCAATCTTTGGTGTTCCTTGGCTTATGAACACATCACTTCAATATCTGTCTTTGTCTCCACATGGCTTTCCTCTCTGTATCTCTGTCTCTGTCTTCTCCTTTTCTGACTCTCATAAGGACACTCGTTGGATGAGTGACCCACTCAAATCCAGGTTGGTCTCATTTGGAAGTCCTTACCTTTGTCACATCTACAAAGACTCTTATTCCAAGTAAGATCACTTCTGAGTTTCTAGGGGTTAAGGACTTGAACATATCTTTTGAAGGAACATGATTCAACCCACTACACATTCTTTTTTTAAAATTTAATTTAATTTAATTTGAAAGATATAGGTTGTGTATTCAAGTGGTAATTGTACAGGTGAAGTTTGGGTCTCCCTTTAGTTCTCACTTCGCCTGGTTTGAGATCAGGTACCCTTATTAATGTTATGTGCCTCCCCCATGCCCCGGCAGTTTCCCGCTACTGCCAATCCTTTTCTTATAGTATTATGATAAGTGTTCAGGATCCGCTTATGCATGAAAACATGTGGTAATTAGTTCTTTGTACTACACATTCTTAAATCAAGCTCTCAGCAGACTTGTGGTTTCATAGCTACAAATACTGGTCGTTACTTGATTCGTAAGCATAAATTGGATGGATGACATTGAGTCCTCTCTAATATGTAACACTCCCTCCCCTCTCTAAAGTTCTATTTCATTATTTCTTCAAAGTTCTTCTTGATTTATATCTTCCCAAACATAACCCAATATTCCCTGTAGGATCTAGCCACCTCTTCCCAAAACCCACTTGTTCCTCAGACATGTTCATTTCTACATATTCATATCTAGTTACAGAATACTGGAAAAGCAGATAGGCTTTAGATCCTGACCCTGTCCCTTATAGCACTGTCACCTTGGACAAGGTACCCACCCTTCTCCTTCAGGCTCAGTCTTCTTATCTATGAAATAGGAGTTTTCATAGGAATTAATAGCATCGTATATAAAGCACTCAGCTCAGTGCCTTGCTGGATATAGCAAGGGCTCAGTCAGTACCAGCTGGTATCATTGTTTTCCCAAGGAAAACATATTTCATCTGTATATCACTGAGTGCTTACTCTAGGTGCATGACATTGCGGGAATTTTTCTGAAGCCAGAAAAGAAACATCATTGCTCTTAGAAAATTCACAAATCGATTTTTCCTGTGTTTTGAGAGTAGTAGGGGAAGAAGGTTCAATAATGTCCTTGAATCAGAATGCATGGATCATGCTATCTGTGTCTAAGGAGGCATGAATATTCACCATTACTAATAATGGATATTTGTCCTAATTTAACACCTCCAAAAAGAAATTTCCTTTCCAAAAACAACCTATTCTCTCCCTAAAGTCTGTTTTCTATTGCAGTTTTCTGGCTACTCTTGTGAACTAAATAAGCCTATCTCCTAATTTTCTACATGATACTAATTGTCAACCACATTCAGTCACTTTTTCAGCAATTTTCTGTTGTCTTAAGTTGAGGTGTTTTGATTTGGACAGCAAATGTCACAGGTCTAACCTAACTATAGCAAACTCTTTATTAGCACCTGTACTGTTCAGTGAAAAATGTCTCTCTTTGAGTCTGTTTGGTACAATGTGGTCAAAGTGATGCCCCAGAAGCACTGCAGAGTTCTTCTAGAGTTTTCTGAACCACCAAAATAACAAATAATGATCAGTATAGTTTGGATGATAAAAACATTTCCCTTTCTGCTGATTTCATGAGAAGAGCAAATCTGCATATTGTTTGTAAGATAAACTCATGAGCATAAATCATGATGTTGATAAGCCAATTACTCTCTTTCCTGATCCTACTAGATAGCAGAATGCCATTATTTTTTAGGATCATTCTACCTGCTATTACTTAAATAATACCTTCACTTTTAAGGCTAAGACAGGGATTGTACACTGCTAGTCCATGTAACTAACTCAGCCCACAAAAGAATTTTGTTTGGATGATGTAGTATAATTTTATTTTGTTTTTATGTTTAGGGGGAAGTCACTTCCCAATTCAAAATGGTCCCTACCATTCCTATTGTATTTTTACCAATGTATGTTATTGCCTGGTCCCTGAAGGCATTTGAATTTGTGAGCCCAGGAGAAATACAGCAATTTCACTGGAAGGTGTTTCATAGTATTGACTAATAGGTCTACTTAGAGTTATTAATAACTTCTAGTCTACTGGGCACACCCAAGAAAAACTGGCTTGGTCATCCTGACTCATGGGTTCATATTTCCAGCTTACTCAGTTAATTGTCAGATTGTTTGATTCCAAGAATTGCATGCTAAATTTCATTGCGTTTAAGGCACTTTGGTATTTCCTAAGTTATGGCATTTTGGTATTCTGCTATGAAAATGCCAGAAACAATATGCCTGAAATTTTTCCTCAGTAGAATTTAATTTAGTATTTTAACAAAATCTAAGCTGGCCCCAAAACCCCAGAACAGAGTTAAAAACATACCCAGGAGCCCGAGTTTATGTGGCAGAAGAAACTTCAAACAGACTTAGTCTTTCTCACATGGAAAACTTGACCTAGTCATATTGAGTGGATGTTTCACAGAATAAGGTTTCCTTAGTCAAATATTTTTGGCAAATTACCTGATGAATATAGATAAATAACTTTTCACTGTAGGACATCTGAGTCTTTGGTATGCTCCAAGAAGAGTTGCAGGATATGTTATTTCCCAAATTAATTTGTCTAGCAAACTCTTTTTGCACAAAACATCTGTTCACTAGTATTCTAAGGAACATACTTTAATAAAGTCTGATGCAGGCTAGTGGGCAGAATTTGTGTCAAATACTACTTCAGCATCATCCTGGTGCTTGAGCTATCCCTAAACAACTATCAAAGTTGTACTACAATATTAAACAGAATTTCAAAATTTTCCCAGCCAATTTGACTTTGCAGAACTACAGTTAGGATTCCAAGGTGAAATGGTTATAATTTTCCCAGACTTGTTGCATTTTCCTTTATTGGTATTTGAAGTCTTCAAGTGTTAAGATCACTAACACAGTCTGTTGTTGGTTGCTTTATCAATCCAAGATTTTTTTTAATGGAATTATCACCAGAACTCTCAGACAGTTTCACTTGAGGAAAGAAACTGAGGGAGGCTAAATAACTTTATTATTAAGTTTCTTAACCTTGGTAGAAGTAGGTGTGAAGTTAGGATCCCCAGGGTTTCCAATCTATCCATGTGGTTGGGTTTTCCTACTCTATTGCAGTGAAGGAAGATGGAAGGAGGTCATGGGCCCATTTCTTCTCCTTCTGAGCCTTCACTTCCTAGGGTTGATATCAAATAACTCATCTTCAGGATTAGCTTAAGTGGTCTGGCAACAACCAGGCTATTTTCAACATGATTTGTCTTTTGATGGTTCAAGAAGAAGTAGGAGTCATTTGTACAAGTCACAAATGCAGGCTACCAACCTCCTCAATTTGTGACTCTTCTTTTGTACATGTAAAAAATAGGAAAAAATATTTACTTGTTTCTCAACCTAAGAAAAAAATAGATTTTCTTGTTATGAATGAAAACAAAGAGTTGTTGGAAAATAATGCCCATAAGTTGTAATCAAGTACATTCAAAATATAAATTAATTTTTATTTTAAAAAAACCATTCCTAGCATTGTTTGTTCTTACTATAGATGCAAACATATGCTTTGACTGGTCTTCTGGATAATAATTTGTACCTGAAGAATAGAAGGTTTTCTGTTATATTTGAGCAAGTCCAGAAAAACTACATAAATGTCCTGCATGAGAAATGGTCAATGTTTGGTGGTGGGGTAAAAGAATACATAAACTTACATCTAATTTTTCTATCAAGGTTATTTTGGAAAAAAAATATGTAAGATACACACACACACACACACACACACACACACACCGATTTATTGGTTGCAAAAGATGAAATCCAACTCAAACTAGCACTTAAGCAAAAGCAAAAAAAAATAATAAGTAATATATTGGCTGGAAAATCTGAGATGTATATCTTGCTTCATTATGGTAAGATCTCGACCCAGTTTATGATGCCTGGACTCTTTCCCTGTCTCTTCACTCACCTTTGCTGGGTTTTCATCTCGGGGCTCTCTCTCCATCTGGCAACAAGATGCTCATAGCACTAAATCCTCTTTGTCCTTATAGATCCTGATCCCAGAAGAGGATGATTCTCTTTCGGTTTCCACATATCAAATCTCAAAGAAGGCTCTGGTGGGCCTGTTTGAGTCACGTGCCCATTGCTGAACCAATCACCACAAAGTAATGGGCTACTCTGGCCAATCCTGGGTCATATGCCTACCCTAAAGTCAGGGCAAACAAGGCCCTTATCCTATTAACACATAGAGGCCCTTATCCTACCTCCTTTGCAAAGGAAGAGAGGCAGGCAAGCACACATAAGAAATGGCTAATACAAGCCGGGCTCGGTGGCTCAGCCTGTAATCCCGCGCCTTTGGGAGGCTGAGGTGAGTGGATTGCCTGAGCCCACGGGTTCGAGACCCGCCTGGGCAGCAAGACCTCATCTCTAAAATAAATCAAAAAATCAGCCGGGCGTGGTAGCGCGTGCCTGTAATTCCGGCTACTTGGAAGGCTGAGGCGGAAGGATCGCCGGAGCCCAGTAGGTCGAGGCTGCGGTGGCCGGGAGCGGCCACTGCACTCCAGTCTGGGTGACATAGTGAGACTCCAACTCAAAAAAAAAAAAAAGAAAGGAAGAAAGGAAGAAAGGAAGAAAGGAAGGAAGAAAGAAAGGAAGGAAGAAAGAAAGAAAGGAAGGAAGGAAGAAAGAAAGGAAGAAAGAAAGGAAGAAAGGAAGAAAGGAAGAAAGAAAGAAAGAAAGAAAGGAAGAAAGAAAGAAAGAAAGAAAGAAAGAAAGGAAGAAAGAAAGAAAGAAAGGAAGAAAGAAAGAAAGAAAGAAAGAAAGAAAGAAAGAAAAAAGCAATGGCTAATACAAATGACATGAACTTCCTGACAATCAGCACAGGAGAGCGGAAGGTAAGCTCCAAGATCAGTTATTCTCTTTCCTATGAAGGTTCTGCTGAGGACACCCGACAGTGTGATGACACAGCACATTTCAAAACCTCTTCTCTTCAACTGTTACCCTTCTCTGAGGTGCCTTTGAGAAGATTGAAACCCAGACACTCAAAAATTTAACAGAAACAGAAAGATTAGTGAGACAAAGTTCCTAGAATTCAAAGAATTCTCAGCAATTTCCTTTTTTTCTTTTCTTTTTCTTTCTTCCTTTTCTTTTTTTCTTTTTCTTTTTGGCTTCCAGTTTGCAATAGCATAAAATAAGGTTAAAGAAAAAAAAAGTAACATACTATCCTACTGGAATGTCTTCCAGCCTACCAACTAGTCACCTGGGTGGGGAAACCATAAAACATCTTACGAGTGAGCTCCCATGACTTGAAAACATTTGCTGAAGACACAGGCAGAATCTATGATTTTAACATTTTTCTTTATATTCTGACTTGCCAGCTAAGTCATGGTTTTCACACCTGCTGATCCCTCTGCCTAGAACACCTGTCTTTCTGTTCACACGTGGCTGGCTCCTTCTCTCCTCCATA
The DNA here is from genome assembly GCF_000164805.1 of Carlito syrichta. Lineage (NCBI taxonomy): Eukaryota > Metazoa > Chordata > Mammalia > Primates > Tarsiidae > Carlito > Carlito syrichta. The sequence continues at coordinate 133,740 of NW_007253525.1, forward strand.
ATTACCTCCATAGAGGAGCTCTCCTGCCCTGTCTATAATAGTAGATCACTCATTCATTCTCAATCGCAGAGGCCCATTTGCTTCCCTCATGGAGCTAAATCTCAGTTGATTAAATGTTTATTTTTCTGCTTATTGTTGTTCCCAGATCATAAGCCCCATGAAAGCAGAGGTCTGCTTTATTTGCCAATGCCTACCAGCAACTTACATAATACCTGGCACATTATAGAGAGAAGTAATAATAATCATGATAATGAATAAAGTATACCAGAAAAAAAGAAGTAACTCAGAACTTCTTGGTCCTTGGCCAGGCTAAAAAAAAAGCAAAAGGAGGCTTAACTTACTAGGCATAGATAGTTTCTTTCTGGCAGAAATTGGGAATGTGATGGATGACATGAAGTAGGGGGTAGGGAGCCAGAGCCTCTGTCTCAGGTATCATCTGTGCTTCCTCCCACCTTCCATAACCAGTTCAGTGTATGTTCTCCACCCTCTGTCCTGGCAAAACTTGCTCTCCAGAAAGAGCAGATAAAAATCCTTCCCTGTGGTATAAGCGACTAAAAACAGTTTAATATGGTAAAGATTTGCCAGGGGATTCTGAATTTAATACAAACCAAAGCCTCAAACATGTATAAATCAATTTCAGCCAGGGGAACTGAGGATAGAAGATATGTAAGGTATTCTTAGAGTCTGGAAAAAAAGCAAATATGTGTTAGGTTGTCTATGGTATCCTCAACGTGTAAAGAAATAACATAATATTATCTATGCTAATCCTATATTTTCCATTATATACATATTTCTTATCATATATACAATGTATATGAGGGAGACCCCCCCAAAAAATGAAATTATTTTTTGGAGGGCAGGCACCTTGCAGTACAGGCTCCCTCCGCTAGGTAAGTGTTCTTAGGAACCCGTTGGCATCAGTGTACCAGGTAGTGTTTGTTGTGAGAGGCTATATTCGGCTTCAGTGAATTTGTTTTTTGGCGATTCTTTCAGTGCATTTGCCCATATCATGAGGGGTTATTTATGAGCTCACCTACCCACACTGTGCTGAATGTTCAGTAGTTTTTGACCAAAGATGGCATGATCCCTGTGTCCCACCCTCCCTATTAACCCAATCTCTCATCCAATGACTTGCTTTTGTTTCCCCAGATGAAAATAGTCCTCAAAGGGAAACGTTCTGCCAATGTGGAAGAGGTGAAACAAGCAAAAAGGCAGAAGCACTAAAAGGCATCAAAATTGATGAGTCCAAAACTGTTTTGAGCAATGGAAAAAGCATCTCAATAGGTGTATTGCATCAAGCTGAGAGTACTTTGAAGGTGACAGAAGTTTCAACATGTGAAGACACTTTTTTTTTGAATTGGAGTCTCTATTGCTGGGGTTGGAGTGCAGTGGCACACTCACAACCACCCCTGCTAGGCTCCAGCAATCCTTCCACCTCAGCCTTCCAAGCAGCTGGAACTACAGGCACACACTACCATGCCTGGCTAATTTTTTTATTTTATTGTAGAGGTGAGGTCTCACCAATTTGCTGGGGCTAATCTCAGACCCTCAGGCTCAGGCGATCCATTCACCTCTACCTTCCAAGGTGCTGGGATTACAGGCTGAGCCACCGAGCCCAGCCCACATTTTTTTTAACAAATAAATTCCATTGGGAGGGGTCACTCCTTATAATGTATATGAGAGAAGTGAATATTTTATTTAATTTATTTTATTGAGTTGGAGTCTCACTTTTGTTGCCCAGACTGGAGTGCAGTGGCACGCTCACGGCCACCGCAGCATCAACCTGCTGGGTTTAAGGTGATTCTTCCGCCTCAGTCTTCCAAGTAGCTGGAACTACAGACGCACGCCACCAGAGAAGTGAATCTTTAAAACTCACACTTTTAGAAGGCTCTGGGGCTGAAAATGGAAGAAAATGGATTCTTCTTGACTAGATGTAAAGAAGGGGCAAGACAAATAGCCTAGAACCCTAGAAAATTTGTCATAAAAGGCTATGGGGTAAGACACAGCAGAGAAATGGGAAGAAAGAAGGGAAGAAGGTAAAGAAAGAGGACAAAAGACCTCTTGATCTTTTAAGACCTAGGTTGAAAATAAACATTTTTGCCTGGGGTGGATGAACCAAGATTTAAAATATGTTTACTTACAAGTAGGAACATCTTTTTTTGTTGTTCATATTGGGGCTTGAAACTGAGGTCTGAATAAAGACATCCTTAACCATGTACTTTGGCTGAAAGAGTTATCTAACCAATATTGATAGGATTCAGATTTCTAAAGAATTCTACTTCTTCTGGGACATACCCTTTTGGTTAAGAAGTGCATGTAAAATCTGGATGTGTGCCCCAACTGGTGGTGAAAGCCCCATTATAATGTTCTATCAATAAGGAACTAAGTCACCCTTAGTCATGTGGATAAAGTCTTCACGCAGTGGCCTGGCCACTTTAGGTAGGAACTTTCATTTCCATGCTGGCCACTCACAGCTAATCAAGTCTTTTGAGTCCTTGCAGATGAAGTTGCTTCCAATCTGTTACCTGCTCCTTCACCTCAGCAGTTCAGTGCTGTGTGTAGTATTTATGCTACTATGTTAACTAAATGTTTGATTCCAACTTAGGAAGATGTAAATAATGCTAGTAACAATTATAGATGCTGGACCTTCAATAAAGTAACTGACTTTTTATGGTTTCCTTCTGCAAGTTACCACTAGAGATTTAAGGGTGATGAAATGAATAGTTGAGTACCAGCAAACATCTTAATGCCAGAAAAAACTTGCTGACACCACAGACATCTAGAGGATCAGACATGACTTCCTTCTACTTGTGGTAGACTTATGAAAATGGCATCAATTTGTACAAAGGGACCTGAGCCCAATGTTCAACTGGCAACTTATATCTGGGTCATGAGTTTCCATGAGTGCCGATGACCACTTTTCTGTGGTCTTTTGCTAGGCTTTGGTTTAAAGAACAAATATAGTGGTAATTATATGCCTTTGTCCCCATCAGTGAGCCTGTCAAGGGAATTTCTCAACTTTTCAATACCTCTGTTCTTAGCTTGAAAGAACAAGTTGATACCTCAGTAAATACTGTCATTTCTTCAAGCATTTGAAATATTTTGAACAGACTACAAAAGCTTTGAATTTTCCGTATCATTTGTAATCATTTCAAATGGACTCTAATGTTTAATTTTTACTGGGGATTTCTACACTGACTGAGAATATTCTCTCTGTAAAGTGGTTTTGAAAATCATGAATACTGGAATTTAATTACACAGACATATTTTTCCAATAAGGGCTTGTTCAGTTTTAGCCATAGATATGCCTCAGGTCAAAACAAGTTGCTCTATGAAAATAAGGTACATAAACAATTTAAAAAAGAAAAACTCCTGGTGTGAGGCTCCAGTGCGAACTAACACATTCATAAAACTCTAGAACATGCACAGTCAGTTCTAGCTGTATACTCTGGTTGAAAACGAACTCTTCTAACTTCTCATTTTGCAGATGAGACACAGAGAGATTGAAAGACTTGTCCAGTCATGAGGTAAGACTGAGCTCTGCACCATGACTTCAAAATAAAACACTGCCTTTTCCTTATGACTCTTTTAAAGTCAAATCTGTTCATTTATCCAATCAATATGAACTTAATGATTACTAGGTGCCAGGCACTGGGAATTGATTGTATAACACAGGCAGAGTTCCTATCTTCATGGAGCTTACATTCAAGTGGGTGAGATAGGCGGACAAATAAATAAATAAAGTAATTACAAATTGGGATATGCACAATGAAGGAAACTACCAAAGGGCCAAGACAGAAAATAACAGGAAGTATCCACTTTACCTACCTAATGGTAGCTCCTGCCTTTCTATTGAAGGGCAATTTATGCTCAGAGACGTGAAGAATAAAAAAGAGATTGTTATGGAAAGAGTTTGGAGAGCTGTAAGAAGATTCCAGGCATTCAGAAGTGCCTTCAATGTTGCTGAGCATAAGACCAGGCTAGACTGTCCTCTGATAAGAGACACACTTATGATGTCCAAGGATGAACCAACTGCCTGACTCCCAGGCATACCTGGTCAACTCCTCTCTCAAGACAATGCTTCTGCTATCCAGAAGAAGGGAGCTTCTCCTGTTACTTAGCATGAGACTTACACTCTCACCCATTTTCTCCCCCACCCATCCATCCTCCACAAAAAGCAAAAGGAAAGAGGCTGAGTTTGCTTAGGTTTCCACTACTAGCTCTGCTCAAGGAATCTTGACTCCCTCCAGATTTAATTGAGAACAGATCTTCCTAGTAGAAAAAAATATATACAACAAAACATAGGACTTAGGAAATTATTCAAATAGTTCCTGAGTTGATGAGAATTCCAATTGCCCTCATCATTTATATTTATAGCATAATAAGCTCGGTTCTCCATATTTTAGACTAAACAGATGTGTAACTGAAAAATGATGCTAAAAAAAATACAGTTGCTTTGAGCCTGCTGATCTGATGACATGGAAAGTCCTGACCACATCTGAGTCCATTGTCCTTTTTCAAATCTGTCCCACTAAAATATTCCAGAGCCCTGATGCTCATCTTTACTTAAACTTTATATTGTACTTTTTGGACACAGATAGGAAAGCTACTTAGAGGCTATATTACTGAGTGATCTATCACAGAAACAAAGAACCGATTATCATATGTTCTCACTCGTAAGCGAACCTTGAACAACTATCATAATATTATAAGAAAGGGATTGGTAGTAGTGGGAGGGAGGGGCACACCTCATCAATGAGGGTACCTGCATAATGAACATTTGTATACCTAACCCTGAATTGTACTCCACATCTTTAAAATAAAAAAAAAATAGGAAAGCTCACTCAAAGTTTCAGGGGGCCCCATTCAGACTTCCCTAGTCAGTCCTCACACACTATAACATTTTGTTGAGAACATGACATATACCCACCCTCTTTATCTGATGTAGTAAATACCTTTACCCCTCAGATGATCTTGGCTTTGACTGTAATGCTTGCCTGAAGCCAGTTGCTCTCCAGCTATTTGGTTCAGCTGGGATGATACTCTAATGAAGCTGGAGTTACAGACTCAGTTCCCCTAGGGACTAATTAGCTTCACACAGGAAAAAAAAAATTATTCCAAATTTTCCTCACAGCCTTAGCCATCTATTTTAGAAATGCATTCACTGGGGAAAGAAGGGCCTTTTACATCATTCTCCCTCTAAATTCTACAGAATTTTTCTTCTCCCCAACGAAGTTTCTTGCAAGAGAGGTTTAAACTCCCAATCTCAGCCACTATATTTCAGAATCACTTCCTAACCGTCTGTATTCTTCCCTCCTCCCAACATCATTGAGATAGTTCCTACTAAGAACACCAGCAATCTGTTAACTGCTCAAGTAAGGACCATTCAGGGCAAATCCATTTCTCCAGGGAGAAAAGAAAAGGAAAACATTGTCCCTTCATGAAAGATAAATGAGCCCTCGTGGATGCTGTGCAGCCAGATTCTTCCCCAGCTGCTGGGACATTTGGGGGCTGAAAACTCACAGCTGAGTTGCTTTTTGGCTATCCGTGTCAGCTGAAGGAAATTGTTGCTGTCTTGCCCAGAGATTTTTGCCTTTCTGGGGACAGCCAGCATCCAGTGACTGGATGTTGAGGAGTAGGTAAAAGGTTCAGCCCTCTTTCCTTAAATCAAGAGAATCTTGAAGGGCCGTTCTTGTTTCTGATCTCTGTGTGGGATCATCTGAAGCCTTTGTTGTAATTGTCTTGATATGGTATCATCCCTTGAGGAGACTGGCTATATAGTGACAATATGAGTACATTGGACTCTTCCCACCATGGAAAGGACACTGATTGATTCTGATAGGCACATACACACATTTGGGAGGAATACACATTTGTCTTTTCTATATCCAAGGGCTTGCAGAGCATCTGATCCACTCATATGGGTCCTGAATAGCATAACATTGGGCCAAAGAATACTATCATGGGATCTACTGGTCCTGTTACTCACTGCATCATGCAGAAGTTGCAGCCCTGCTAGAGCAATAGCATGGATTTCTGAAGGTGCAATTAAGGTGCCAACTTGTAGATATCCTACAAGTATCCCCCCTACCCCAAGATACACACTCTAAATCCATTATCATTATATGGTATTTGGTGTGCAGTGTACAGGATATACATATCCAGAACCAAGGGGTAAAAACAGGAATGGCCCTGGCCACCATCATGCCAAGCAATAGGGTTTTGGCTCCCATTACTCTGAATTTAAAGACCCTAGGTCCCACAGTGGAAACACACCAAGGGGTAAAGCAACAGTTCCAATGAACTTTAAACTACCTGGCTTTACCTGGTCACTACTGATTTCTTATGCCAAAAGACAAGAAGGCAAAGCAGGTTGTCTTTATTCTGGCAGTAGTGATTGATTCTAATCATCAAGAGGTGGTAAGGCCACCATTACACAGTGGAGAAAGGGAAGAATGTATTTGGCAACCAGGTGACCCCACTGGATTATCTCTTGATACTTCCTTACTCAATTTTGATAGTAAATGGATAAATTTAGCAGCCACAACTTAAGAAGGGCATACTGATTAGTGTTGAGACCTCTCAGAGTTGAGGGTCTGGATTATTCCACTAAGCAAACCACCCAAACCAGTAGAAGTGACATCTGAGGGTGACATAAATCTATAATGGGTAAATCACTTGCAACTTCAACACCAGCTAAGGTGATGAAGTCTGTAATTCATCCCATATCCTTTTTCTTGTAAATTTTCTCAGGGAAAGAGATAAACCAAGATTCTGAGGGAATTGTTCTCACAACTTGTTATATGAAAAATCAAATCCAAGCAGTATAGGGGACTGTAAAATGTGTTTTAGTGCAGCACCCAGATCCTCCCTCTCAAGATTGCCTTCTATTCACTTAATTGCATAGAGTGTTGATAGTTGAAGACTTTCAATTGAGTAGCCCTCCAGAAATTGTCCTTGTTAAGAAGAGCATTCTCACACAAAGTCAAGCCTTTTTCTCACTGGCAGCACACATTCAATGGCTGTTTAATTCTGGGAAGGTATAAAGAACCAGTCTCTTTACCTCAAGGAAGGACAACTCTGAAAGGCCATCCCAGTATCTGAGCTTCCCATGAAATAGTGTGAAGGATTTGTGACTGTATCATGGTCCAATCTCCCCCTCTGACTGTCTCTGCTTCTGTCAATATTCTCCCCCATGAGTACTGATACCAGCAACACTCCAAGGAATTTTCTACATGCTACTCTCTTAGAGTCTATTTCCCAGGGAACCTAAGGCTATACAGGAAGATGCTATAACATAATGTTTAGGGCATGGATTTTGGAGTCCCACAGAGCTAGTTCTAATCCAGGCTTTCCATAGACTATGAATCTGTGAATTATTAGGCAAGATGCTTACATTCTCTGTCTGCATCTCTAAAGTGATTATAATAATGTGGGACTTAAATGGCTATTGTTAATGAGCAAATTAGATATGATAAAGTTCTTAGCACAATGTTTGAATAATAAATACTCAATAGCCGGGCTCGGTGGCTCAGCCTGTAATCCTGCACCTTTGGGAGGTTGAGGTGAGTGGATTGCCTGAGCCCGCAGGTTCGAGACCCGCCTGGGCAACTTGGCGAGACCTCATCTCTACAATAAATCAAAATGAGCCGGGCGTGTAGCGCATGCCTGTAGTTCCAGCTACTTGGAAGGCTGAGGCGGAAGGACCGCCGGAGCCCAGCAGGTCGAGGCTGCGGTGGCCGGGAGCAGCCACTGCACTCCAGTCTGGGCGACCGAGTGAGACTCCAACACACACAATAAATAAATAAATAAAAATAAATAAATAAATACTCAATAAATGGAAGCACATGTATTTAAGTGTATCCTCTGTTGAATTCCCCTGGAAGCAGAACCTGAGCCAAATACTTGAGGGTAGGTAGTTTATTGGGGAGGTATTCTCAGGAAGCACCTGTTGTGGGGAAGAAAAGTGAGATGGAGAAAGGAAGAAAGCCAATACTGGATTCATTAATGAGAAAGTTACTGCTGTATATAATTTGGGTTCAGTCTCACTGCCCTCTGATAGGCTGGATATAACTTGCTTTTCTCACGTTGAACAACCAGAGTAAGAATCTGGGGTGTATGCGCCCAACCCCTATCCAATATATTTTCCCTGGAGTATTAACTCTTTGATAGTTTAATCTGTGCCACCAGCTTTCAGGCCAAACACAATCTAGCAACCAGAGAATGCCCTTAGGCAAGTGAGAGGCACCTGCAGGTAGAAACCATTGGTGTGTCTGAGCATGGTTAGCACTGAGGAAGTATGGACAGGGCAGTTTCAGCATTTGCTGTGACATTTGTTTTTGCATGTTATATAATACCAGCAATCTTCTTATATATTTTCACTGTGTTCAAAACTTTCTTTTTCTCTTGGTTCTCTCACTGTCTTATATTTTGGATGTTTAGCAAGTTGGATGATGTCTCCCAAAGTATATGTACATGTCCTAACACCTAGGACTTATGAATCTGAACTTATTTGTAGAAAGGATCTTTGCAGATGTGATTAAGTTAAGGGTCTTAAAGTAAAATCATCCAGGTGGGTCCTAAACCCAATGAAAAGCAATTTTATAAGAGAAAGGCAGTGGGAGTTTTGAGACAGAAGAGAAGGTGCAGTGTGATCACAGAGGCAGAGTTTGGAGTGATGTGGCCAAAAGCCAGGAAACCGCTGGAGACACCAGAAGCAGAAGGGGAGGGTTTTTCTCTAGAGCCGTCTGAAGGAACATGTCATGTAGACATTTTGATTTCAGACTTCTCACCTCCAGAATTGATAGAGAATTGATTTCAGTTGTTTTAAGCCACACAGTTTGTGATCATTTTTATGACCACCCTAGAAAACTAACACGGGAGTTTCTAGGGACTCGTTTCTGACACTTCTTCAGAAAATACCAACACACTTTAAAGCAATTTTGCTTTCAGGGAGTGATCTGCACACAGATCATTTCTCCAGTCATAACGAGGTTTTTGTTTGGAAAGTCTGTCCCAACTGGATTTCCCAAAAGTGCTGTAGATCTTGATACCCAGGAGATCGTAGACCCAGGTCCCCTGGGTTCAGACTGTAAGCATGGCCCTTCTCTGAAGTTCTCTGCACAAAAAAAGACAAGAAAATCCACAAAACACAAGATCTCGTTAGTACTCAGAAAGCTTGAAAAAAATGAGTTAAATTAAAGCTAATCAATGAAGCTGATTATTCTATTAAAACACTTAGAAATGCTTTCTGCAAATTGACATGAGTTGGATATTTATCCCACAAACATGTATCAGGTTCTGTGGTGTGCCAAGAATTTTGCTAGGTGCTAAATTCTCATAGGCAGGAATCTTCAAGGAAACGTAAGTAGTTTACTGAGGCCCACATTCCTAGTCCAGGCAAGGACCATGCATACGACGTGTTAGAGTGGAGAAAATCCACTTTGACTCTCTTCAGAGTTCTGGCCCTCTGACCCTTTACTCGGAGTATTCCTGTAAACTATCTGGTTCTGGATGCACTGTCTAGTTAAGAAGTACTGGGAAAGCACTGCCCCCATGGGACACTGGATACAGAAGCTGTGATGCCCCCAGAGCTCCATTCACATTTTAGAGGATGAATCTACATGCCTGAGACAGGAGGAAAAGATTATCCTTCTCACCTGTGTTGGTCCATTTTGCATTACTATATACCCAAGGCTGGGAAATTTATAAAGAAAAGAGGTTAATTTGACTCACAGTTCTGCACACTGTACAGGGAGCACAGTACAGGCATGTGCTTCTAGTGAGTCCTCAGGAAACTTAGTCATGGCGGAAGGCAAAAGTAGAACAGACATGTCACATGGCAAGAGCAGGAGTAAGAGCGAGAAGGAGGGGCCGGGCTTTTTTAAAAAAATCAACTCTGGCGTGAACTCAGAGCGAGAATTCACTCACCACCCTGTGAACAGCACCAAGCCATTCATGCGGGATCTGCCTCCAAGTACCTTCCAATAAGCCCCACCTTCAACGTTGGGGATCACATTTCAACATGAGATTTGAGAGGACAAACACACAAACTGTATCACCACCAGTCCTTCCTGGATCAGCTAGTTCAATCTCCTCCGAAATGCTTCCCAGACTTTTCTGACCCAAGTAATCCAATCACCTGTGGTACTCTGAGTTTAACGACCTATGCTGATGCAACATTTCTATTGCTGCTTAATTGTTTTGTTGAGTGTCAACTCCCCTGGATAGTTGGTAAGCACCTAGAAAGCAGGAACAGGATTCTCACATTGTCCTAACTCAGTTGAATACATAAGTATGCAATAATTTGTTTGAACAAGCATTGAATCAAATTCATTTAACAATTGGAAAAAAGTGAATAAATCTTGACAGTTCTAAGTTCAAAGCCTCCCACTGGCTTCCTATAACACTCCTAGCAAAAGCCAAAGTTGTCACAGCGACCCACAGAGCCCTCTGTGACCCAGCCACCTAACACTGTTAGGACCTCACCTCTTATTAATCTTCCCCTCACTCACTTTCTAGCCTTCTTGCTGTTTCTTGAATTCACAAAGTACACTCTTTCCTCAAGACCTAGCAAGGGTTGCTAGCTCAGCAAATAAAAATACAGCATTCCAGTTCAACTGAGTTAAATTTTAGATAAACAATGTATCTTTTTTAAACTGCATGTCTTATGTAATATTTAGATACACTAAAAAAATGCTTGTTTTTTATTTGAGATTCAGCTTAAATTGGCATCCTGCATTTTATCTGGCAACCCTATGTTTTCTGACCTTCCTGCATGAAATACTCTGTCACTAGATGTCCACTGGGCTCTGTCTCTCACTTTTCCCAGACACCACTTTAGTACAGAGGCCTGCCTTCAGTACCATGTCTAAAAGAGCACACTACTATCATTAACTGTCCCTCTCTATTCTCATTTCCAGACTTTTCTTCTTCTTAGAACTATGACAAACCAACAGAGTATATTTGTATAAGCTATTGTTCATTTTCCCCCACTCTCAAGTCAACCCCATATGAGCAGGAACTTGTGCCATTTACTGATGTATTCCCTATGCTTGACACAGAGTCAAACACAGGGTAGGCCTTCAGTAAGAACTTGCTGAATAAATAAATTTGAATGGCTTAAATTTTTCTTTATGTTGTTAATTCCCATAGATACTATTTACAGGTAAATTTTCAAGTTTCAAATGTAAGTATTATTCTCCTTTAAGAGAATTACTTCCTCCCACTCTCCCCTTCATTCATTATGACAGACCTTCTCAATAAGAAAACATCTCATATGAAAAAAGAATTGGCCTTGACTCTTGGGCTTCTTCAGTTCAGTCTTTTCCCTCCTTTATTCTATGTTGAATGCCATCTTGGAGATATAGATATCACTTATTTAGAAGTCACAGGAAAACATTTAAGTTCTTATCCTTTAGTTGGCAGAAAAGTATAACATCACAAGCGAGTCCACTGATAGCTGAATCAGAAGACTTGTTTGACCTTGAGTTTTCCCTGTAATGTTTTGTGGGCCAGTTTATCTGTAATTGACAATCTGAAGAAGGCAAAGATGAACATTAGTAATTGAGGGGATAACCCATGCTATTCCATCCCATGTTCCACTTTTCTATTTGGCCTTTGCCCAGGAATACAAACTGTCTTCTGATTTATTATAGAGTTCAGGTATAAAGGAAATTGTAGCTGTCGTACAAGCTGCCAGATGAGGCACATTGTTCTCATTTCTATTCCTTAAACAGTTGAAGGATGAGGCATTGTTTGTAAGCATCTAATGGACAACACTCTTACTTCTGAGAAATTGACATTAAGGAAAGGCAATCTCAGCTCACCTGGCAAGTACCCAACAGAGCATATTTTGCCTTCTGAATCTTTGTCCAGAGCCAGAATTTTGCTGGGTCAGTTTGAGCAAAACGGGGCTCAGATACTCTAATAGTGAAGAATCTTTGTGATTTTCTCTTGTCCCTGTCTTCACCACCACATTTGGCAAGGTTCCATCACCATGTCCCTGAATCCCTGCCATCTGATCCCTGATTCAGGCTCTGGCACTAATCTTCATGGTTTATTTCACTTGTTCAGACATTGTTAGTGGTAACTCTAGGTTTCTGTCCCACCCAGGGCCTTTTGCTTGGCGTGGATTTTCTTTTCTTTTTTCTTTTCTTTCTCTTTCTTTCTTTCTTTCTTTCTTTCTTTCTTTCTTTCTTTCTTTCTCTCT
>NW_007253525.1:145970-152094 GCF_000164805.1 Carlito syrichta
TCTCTCTCTCTCTCTCTCTCTCTCTCTCTCTCTCTCTCTCTCTCTCTCTCTTTCTCCCTTCCTCCCTTTCTCTCCTTCTCTCCTTCCTTCCTTCTAAGGGATCTCACTCTATCACCAAAGTGGAGTACTGCGGCACAATCATTAAATGCCTTCATCATCGATTCTCTACCTACCGATCATTCCCTTGCCCCCATTTCTCTAATTTTCACCTTCTTTTCTAGTCTGTATTCACCTCCAGGAATCTTTCAGTGTTCCTTTTGCCATCTTTTTTTTTTTTTGGCTTGGAGTCTCACTCTATCACCCAGGCTAGAGTGCAGTGGCATGCTCCCAGCCACTGCAGCCTCGACCTACTGGGCTCAGGCAATCCTTCTGCCTCAGCCTTCCAAGTAGCTGGAACGTGCCACCATGCCCAGTTAATTTTTTGATTTATTGTAGAGATGAGGTCTCACCAAATTGACCTGGCTGGTCTTGAACTTGCGGGCTCAGGCAATGTTCTCACCTCAGCCCCCCAAAGTACTGGGATTATAGGTATGAGCCACTGTGCCCAGCCCTTTTGCCATCTTTATACACTGAAAACCTGTCTAACCTTCAAGATCCACATCAGTCTTTATTTTCTCTCCTTACCCTAAAACATCAGCATTTGAGTAAATACTTGCTATATTTTAATATTTTCTGTTGCCTTTTCTCCCCAGCTAAATTGTAAGTGCCTTGAGATCTGGAATAAAGATGTGGAAAATAAGAACTAGATTTGATGATTGATTAATTTTAAAATGGTCCCAATGGCATAGTTAATATCACACCTAAGTTGATACCTATAACTTTGGTTCCCTTCTACAAGAATAAGAAAAAGAGAGGTATTTGTTGGTTTACTGGCTTCCTGACACTGGACTTTAGACATGCTTATCTGACCAAATTTGGGGAATCTGAAGTATCTTGACTACAGTCTCTTTTGAGGACCCTAAACTAAACATTTAGTTGATAGTGATTTTATATTATCTTGAATCCTTGCAATAATCTTGGATTGTTAACAAAAGGATTGTTACCCCCACTTTACAATTTAAAGCATGATTAGTCAAGTAAGAAAATATGCCCAAGCTCCCATAGCTGGTCAAGGATGAAGGCAGGATTTGAATACAAGGTAAGCTTTCAAGCCCTTAAGCTTTGGATTCCAAGGTACCTTCCATTCACATTATAGGCATTCTAGATGTCTAGATTTCAAGCACTGACACCATCAGGATATAACAGGTGAACAAAAGTGTGGATTCAAAGGAGCTATCTTCCAAATGCTAAAACAAGTTTGCAGCATTTCACATCTAGGAGTTAGTCGATACATTATTTCCTTATACTCCATGCATATTTGTAAAGACCAAATTCACAATGTCTTCAAAGAACAACACATTTGCTCAAAGTTTTGACATCCTGAACCTGATTGTGCTCAGGAAATATTAAACATCTAAATATGATTGATTGTTCTCCTGAGGGGGGAAAAAATCAATGTTTTACTTTTCCTCCAGTTTGGTAGAGCTTTTTTATTCAAGGGCTTCCTTTAGAAGTCTAAATGCTTAATCCAAATAAGTCCTGGGAACCCACATAGCTCTGTCTCGCACAGTTGTGTTGAAAAATGCATGGTTCACTAGCCAAAAAGTAACTTAATGGAAATTCTACTCTTTGCTTGCATGTCTCATAGAATAGCAAAAGGGATCAAATTCTGAAACCATGGCCTCTCATCTCCATTTCTTTTCTATACTGAAGTTGTATTGAAGTTTCTCATTTGCAGAGTTGCAACATGCCAAAGTATGGAAAAATTTTCATGCCTCTCTATAGCCACTTTTACAAAATGACTTTATAGCTCCTCCTGACAAAGGGTGGAAGTGACTATGTGCTTGTCCTGAGCTCAGACCTCAAGAGACATTGCCTTCTCTCTTTCTCTCTCTCTCTCTCTCTCTCACTCTCACTCTCTCTCTCCCTCCCTCCCTCCCTCCTCCCTCCCTCCTCTGGGTATGGTATGTCCATTTGTCTGCCTGTCTCTCTCTCCTCTCTCATGTGTATAAGTATGTGTGTGTGTGTGTGTGTGTGTGTGTGTGTGTCTCACCTCTGACATAGTTATAAGAACAAACCCAGACTACCTATTGGAAGATGAGCAGAGGAGAGTCTAGTTGTCTCTGCTGAGAACATCCTAGACCAGTCTATAGCCAACCAACCAAACACGTTGAGAGCATAGCCAAGATCAGCAAAGCCAGCCATCAGCTGCTCCACTAACTCATCACAAATGCTTGAGTAGCCCAGCCAATAGCAGAAGCACCCAGCCAACCATGATCTCATGAGCTAATTGATGTTTGCTGTTTTAAGTCACTACCTTTCGGAGTGGTTTGTTACACAGCCCTAACTAACCAATATGTTAGTAAAAGAGGAGAAAAATCAGAGCTGGGAGAAGAGGGGAAATAGGGAATACTTACTCATGAATAAATTCTGCTTCTTTTTGGCAGAAGTTGATATTTAACAGTAAGAGCTTCTTCTAAAAAGAAGACAGCAATACTGGGGTTAATTGCTATCATTTCTGTCTTCTTTTGGTCTGACATACCAAAATAACTCTGGTCAAAATGTCAAAACTGTCCATAGTCTTCCAAATGTAGAAATCTTCTCTAGCCCCTACCTGACCATAATAATGTAATGTGAAATCTTCCTTGTAATCCAAGGCAAAGGTCTTTTTCCACCACTCACATGGCTTCTGGTCAGAGTCCATTGCTTAAGGATTTTGCTGAGAGCAGTGCTTACTATATCAAAGAAGCATTTATCACCATCAGTGAAAGGTTTATGTGTAAGCAACAGCAATGCGTAAGTCATTGGGTCCTGACAGAGCTGTAAAAAAAATTTACATATTGGCTGCATCCACTTAGGAAATATTCCCCTTCTGTGAATATTTGTTTGCCTTCAGACATTTTGGACATAAATTGTTTTGAAGTTAAGGTATATGCCTCTGAGTCATTACCAAATTAATGGCTTTCATCACATCAAAATTCTATCCCCACAAGATATTCTCCAAGCTTAGCTTTTTTTAAAGTAGAACTGTAACATAATGATGATAAAACATTTTCTTAAGATTTAACAAACACATACACTTCAAGATAAATTGAATTGGAAATTCTATGTAATGCCACCATCTGGTTACTTCTCCAAAATGTTACAACTGTCTCCATGCCAATAATCAACATTTTATTAATGCCTTAAAGCAAGAAGAGATACTTTTTAAAAAGACTGATGGGAATTGTTTTGTTGTTATGATAATCTCATAAACGACGGTGTATCAGAGTATCTTTGTGAATGCTTTGCTTACAACACAGAAATCAACTGTAACTAAATTAAGGGAAAAGATAACTTATTGAAAGGATACAGGATGGCTCTTATAATCAAAGGAAAATATGTTTTAAAAACACACACACAAAAATACACAAAAATCATACTCAAGAAAGGACAAGGAACAGAGTAGCTTCAAGACTGGAGGTGTCAGAAACTACTTAATGTGACACCTCAAATTGCCATTGTTTTGGTAAATGATCTTCAGCTGTTTTCAGTCCTTTTGTGTCATTTTGCTTAAGAGTCCAATCCCAGGAGAAAAGTATATACTTGGCCTAACTTGTGTCACCTACTCAAGGAAAGGCTGAACCACCTTGATTGACAATTCCCCTAAGACAGCTTTCAATGGAATAGGGTAAGTATATGGGGAGGGAAAGAGGTAGTTCCCCAAAGCAACATCAGTGTTCTGTAGCCAAAGAATAAAAAGTGAACGCTGGGAAATAAAACAACAGAAGTCTATCATGACTTCACACTCCAAAGACTTTGGCAATCTGAATAAAATCAGAAGTCAAGACCCCTTTCCCCATTCCTCTACCATCTTCAGCTCTATGTAGAGACTTATAAATAGTGTTAAAAACATTCTAGAGAAAATACCTTGGGTAAAGATGGGGGATAATTTATTTTAAGGGCAATTTAAAAGGAGAGAAGGAAATAGCTTTCAGCTTAAGTGGGCACTAACTCTTATCATGATGAAAGCAAGGTGAAAATGACACAACACAAAGAAGTGGAAATGATCACAATGCAGAGCAAAAGAGAAATAAAGTTATTATCAGGGGAAAATAAAATCCATAATTATGACTTCCCTATGAAACCATTCAGACTAGATAGGCCCAGAATGGGTGCCTGCCTGTGTAACTACATTCTACACCTTAAATGTTCCCAATTTTTGTATCTTCCAAGCTGGTTCTACTTGGACTATCTCCATACTCTCTTCTTTGTAACTATACTGATTCTTTACTCTTATAACTTATTTAATGTAATCTTGTGCTATTATTAGTGATAGTGGAGAATAACATGTCACTACCTTTCCTATAAATATCTTCTCATATGCTTACAGTTCTTAAATCTATTTCGATCTTGCTATGAACCAAGCAGTATGATTCAACAGCCTTCTCCCATCAGTCCCATGTACTGAGCCTTTAACAAACTTTACTGGAAAAAAAAGGTATCACCTTCACGATGTTCCCAGAAGAGACAGAGGTCTATTAGTTCTCCATGCAAAGTGGAAATTATAAAAAGAGGAAGAGACACACTGAACTAACAGACTTTAGGGTTGATCCCAATCCCTCCCTTAAAGACATATGCATGTGAGTGTCCTTTCACAGAAATGAAACGGCAGAGTTTCCCTGGAGTACATTCATGCATCTCAACCTGGAGTTATGTTAGACTCTAAGCATCTCATTTTGGTGGGGAAGAGGCAGAAGTCATATAAGAAGGAGCAAAGGCAGGGCCAGGGGACAGATCTGGCTGAAAAACAAGCCTCCTACCCAAATTAGTCAATTATAGGCTGGGCGTGGTGGCTCATGCCTATAATCCTAGCACTTTGGGAGGCTGGGGTGAGAGGATTGCCTGAACCCATGGGTTCAAGACCAGCCTGGGCAACTTGGCAAGACCTTATCTCTACAATAAATCAAGAAAAATTAGCCGGGCTTGATGGCACATGTCTGCAGTTTCAGCTACTTGGAAGGCTGAGGTGGAAGGATTGCCTGAGTCCAGCAGGTCGAGGCTTTGGTGGCTATGAGCGTGCCACTGAACTCTAGTCTGGGCAACAGGATAAGACTCTGACTCAACCTCCCCCCCAAAAAACAAAAAACAAATTAGTCAATTATGAAACACAATATCAAGTAATAGATATATGTGCTGGGCCTTATGCCAAGTACTTTACATGCAAGATCTCATTTAATTATCTTATCCACTCTTGCTTTAGAGTTATTTTTCTTATTTACAGATAAAGAAACTAGGGCTCAAAAGGTAAAAAAAAAAAAAAAAAAAAAAGGATTCAAGATTACTCTCATAGGAAGCATAGGAGCTAGAATTCAGGTCAGGTAGTCCAGCTTCAGGACCCAGGCTGAAAAGCACTGTGCTCTCCAGGGCCATGATATCCAATCCTGGCGGTAGAGAGGGTGTACCCAGTCTGGTGGGCAGCTACCTGGGGAGAAGGGAGAAGGTATAACAGAAGGCCAGCATTTCAGGAGGGGATAAGGGGGAATCTAGTCAAGCTTTCCTGGGCTTAGGCCTGGTCTCAAACCACAGTAGGACTCCATAAATAAACAGTGTCAGAGCCCAACTGCCTCAGGTATGCCTGTTATAAAAACTGCAGACCTGTTACCTGATAGGTCTGAGGTTATAGCCAATGAGAGGCAAGCCTGGCAATACATCACTGGTTCCCAAACTCTGGGGTTATGCTCAGTCTCTGGCCCTGAATCTTGCTTTAAAAAAAAGTCCCTGAGAGGTTGGGCACGGTGGCTCATGTCTATAATCCCAGCACTTTGGGAGGCTGAGATGAGAGGATTGCCTGAGTACATGGGTTCAAAACCAGCCTGGGCAACTTGGTGAGACCTCATCTCTACAATAAATCAAAAAATTAGCCAGATGTTGTGGCACATGCCTGTAGTTCCAGCTACTTGGAAAGCTGAGGTGGAAGGATCACCTGAGTCCAGAAGGTTGAGGCTGTGGTGGCCATGAGCATGCCACTGCATTCCAGCCTGGGAGACAAAGTGAGACTCCAGCTCAAAAAAAAAAAAAAAAAATTCCTGAGTTCCCAGTATAC
>NW_007253525.1:152133-175540 GCF_000164805.1 Carlito syrichta
CCCCCCCCCCCCCCCCAATGAGTTGAATTCTGTCCCTAAACCCAGCAGCCATTTGTCAGTAATACTGGTTCATTGAAAAAGCACCCTCTCTGGATTTAAAATGCTACTGTTCCTTGGTGCTGGCCACCATGACCACTCAGAGATCTTACTACTGTAACCTCAGCCACTAAACTGAACTGCTTGGCTCCTGTTGCCAGCCCAGATTAAACCCTATCTCACCTGGTGATTAAAGTGGCTGGCTACCTCCTTTGGGTGTGCTCCCTCAAAAGATCACTCCCGATTCCATCAGTCCTGGTGGCCCCAGTGGCAGTCTGACTCCACTTACTCTCCCTCTCTACCAGTCTGTGGGATTAGAGTTCTCAAATACCTGGGGGCTAAGCTTGAGCATGTCATCATCACACAAGAAACAAAGCAGAGCTCAATTTTATTGATTAGTCCTACCTGTATAGAGCAAGCCATAATGAATATTCATGCAAGTTTGAAGCACTCACCTGTAGGATAGGTCACTAGCATAATGGCACTGTGAGCTGCAACAGAGTCCTGCCTGACTTCCTACATTCAGGGCTGGGTACCACAAGGACTGACATGACCCACTCCCTCTTGTAGTCCCTCCCACTTCTCAGCATCTGTACTGGATGTTTTATTATCAGGGACCTGCCTGCCTTTGCCCCAGTCCAGACTTCCACTTATGTCCACTGGCAACAGTAGTTAAACTAAATAAAAAACAAGGAGCAGCATGACTGCCACTGACTGAGACATACAGTGACTTGCAGTTTGAAAAGATGAATTTTAAACAGGTACTGAGCCCCTTTAGGAAATGTTGCCAGCATTTGAAATTTGCTTTCATAATTAATGGTTATCCCTTGCACATAGAGTACCATGGCTGATGATAAGAGGTCAAATGTACAAGTTGATCTACTATGGCTCAATGAGGCTTTAGTTTCAATACCAGCTTGCTGGCAGTTCAGGTATCCACAGAGGGTCAAGACTTCAAAGTCATGTACTTCAAGTATCACTAGAACATCTGGTGTTTGCAAGAGAAATTGGTTAAGGAGTTTGTCAGTGTAGGATGCATAGAATGCTCTCTGGCTATATCCAATTCCAGGAATCACTGGAAGTCCATCTGGGTTGGAGGGCTGTTAATCTAGGTCCACTCACTTGATACCACTTTCAGTCAAGTGATTATTCCCAGGGGCAAAGACATGCCTGTCTTCTTGCACTTTTCTAAGATTGTACACAGTATTCCTAAGATTGTTCAGCATCAACTGAATATGACTGTGTTGAGTAGAGGTAAAGAAAAGATCAGAATGCCATTCAGGTCAAAAATATTGCTGTCTAGGGCAGGAGTTTTCAAATTGTTCTGAAGAGTTCTAGGTGTTGTAAGGAAGTCCCCTTGGGTGTCACCATGGTGGCAAAGATGCTTAGGGCAGGCTTCAGGCCCCCACTCCTGCTTCACTGCTTCATCCAGAGCAGCTGCACTTTTACTCTGGGCTTCCACATAGTTTTCATTCAAAGGGCTTCATGGCCACAAAGACTTTGGAGAACCATTGATCTAAGAATAAGTTGTTCACAAAATGCAGACTGGGGGCGGGGTGAGGGGGGGGCGGGGAGCACCAGGGCTTCTTCAAGTTAGGGGCCTAACTCCCTGGTGATGAGACAAGATGGCTCCTCCAGCCCACACCGCAGCTACCAACCCGACTGTGTCGCCTTATGTCCACTGGCTTTCCCATTTTGAGACTGCTTCTCTTTTTTGCTTATTGTTTTTGAAAGATATAAAAATTATTTTTAAAAAGTTATAAAAGTCTTATTTTATTTTATTTTATTTTGTGACTGTGTTTTTGACTGCCTTCAAGGTGGGCGTGCTCCATTCAGGCTGTTAGAGCTGATGGCTTTACTCTTCTCAGGCAACCCTGGACCGCTCCAGGCAACCCTCACAAGAATAATCTCAACCTCGTTATTGTCCAGCTTGGCCAGTAGTATTTGCAGAGGTCTGTAATGATTCCTCTAGAGCCAGAACTATTTACCTCAAGCCTGAGGATGGGCTTTAAAGATTCTGTAAACAGGAATTACTTGTGTAAGAATTTTTGAAAGTGCATTTTCCTGAAAAGAGGGTTCATAGCTCTGAGCAGTTTCTCTCCCTCATCCATCCTTCCTAAGTTTATCATTATTGTCCCCTGAAATATACCTTCAATGGGATTCCTCTACTATCTCCCAGGTTCCAAGCTCTCAGAACTGTTCTGATAGCCTCCCAGTGGCCTCCTGTCCTATGCTCTTGCTTGCCATGTACAGTAGGACTCACACTACAGCCAGAACGCAAATTAAAATGCAAATATGATTGGGTTAGCCTATTAGTGTGAGAGCATTCTGGCCTTCCACATCAACTTATCCCTAAATATTTTGCTTTTGCTTCTTAATTTCCTCCCCTTTGCTCCACCCTGCAATGAAGTTCTGCTTTTGCCAGCCCCACCCCACTGTGATCCTAAATCAAGATGAGCGAATGAAGAGATGGTTCAGAGAGACGAGAAGAAAAGGCTGGTGAAGGATGGTAAAACAGTGGCCATTCAGGCTGAAAGCCGGGGAAAGTGTAAGGGTGAAACAGGGTTGTGGGAGTAAAGTGAGATTCCCAGAGCTGCTGCAAGTCAGGGAGGAGAGATATGGTGATTTTTAAGAAGCACCACTGTGTGTTACAAATTATATCCTATATTAGTCATTGCAGTTGGTGAAATAGTGTCCTTCCACAATGCATGTCCACCTGGAACTTCAGAATGTGACTTTATTTGGAAATAGGGTCTTTGCAAATGTAATTACTTAAATGAAGGATCATACCGGATAAGGGTGGGCCATTAATCTAACTGCTATGGTTTGGAGGTTTTTCTTCTCCAAACTTCACATTGAAATTTGATTACGAGTGTTGGAGGTGAGGCCTAATGGGAAATGTTTGGGTCATGGGGTAGATCGCTCATGAATAGATCACCTCCCTTGTGGTGGGTGAGTTCTCACTCACTGAGAAGGCCCCTCCTACCCCTCTCTCTTGCTTCCTCTTGACCTCTGCACACACCGGCTCCCTTTCTGCTTTCAGTCATGAGTGGAAGCAGCCTGAGGCCCTCACCCAATGCAGACATCCAATCTTGAACTTTCCAGCCATCAGAATTGTGAGCCAAATGAACTTTTTTCCTATAAATTACCCAGCCTCAGGTAATCCTTTATGACAACTCAAAATGTACTAAAACATCAATACTGGTGTCCTTTTAAGAAGGCCCTCTGAAGACACAGATACACACAGAGCAGACCTTGTAAAGTTGGAAACAGAAATCGGAGTGCTGAGGTTACAAACAGAAATCGGAGTGCTGAGGTTACCAAGGATCGCTGACAACAACTAGAAGCAAGGAAGAGGCAAACTTCTAACCTCCAAAACTGTGAGAAAATATGGTCGTGCACTGGCTAATGATGTGCCAGTCAACAACAGACCACATATATGATGCAGCCCCATGAGATTAAAATGGACCTTAAAAATGATCACCTAGTGATGTCATAGCCACCATAACTTCATAGCACAATTATTTTATTT
Organism: Carlito syrichta; assembly: GCF_000164805.1. Taxonomy (NCBI): domain Eukaryota; kingdom Metazoa; phylum Chordata; class Mammalia; order Primates; family Tarsiidae; genus Carlito; species Carlito syrichta. Next base: position 155,702 of record NW_007253525.1, read on the forward strand.
TTAAATAAATTTTGTGTAGCCTAAAAGCATAGCATTTCCTTGGATAATGACATTCTGTTCAACATCATTTTGTTATAACATTAATGAAAAATAAATTTGATTCACAACCCAGGCCACTGTTTGTGTCCAGTTTGCTTGGTCTCCTCATGTCTGCATGGAATTTTTCTGGGTACTCCAGTTTCCTCTCACATCTCAAAATGTGCACATTAGGTGAGCTGGCGTGTCTAAATGGCCCCGAAGTGAATGAATCTGGGTGTGAGTGCCCTGTGTGATAGAATGGTGTCCCGGCCCGCGTTGAGTCCCACCTTGTGCCCTGAGTTGCTGGGATAGGTTTGGCCATCCACAATCCTAAACTAGAAAAAGTGAGTTGGGCAAAGAATGAGTGAATGAACACAAATTATTATAAAATAAAAATTTGTAAAGTATACAATAATCATACTAATGTACAACAATAAACAATGCAATATGAAAGTGCCCAATGGGCCCTCTGTATTTGTGATTATTTCTGAACTTTGTGGTGGCAGGAGGTGCTCCTTACAATTTCTTCTTTATAAACATTTACTCCTTGAGTTAACCCACCACCACTACAGCCATTGTCACATGTTGATTGATTCACCAAAAAATTGGCTAAATAACAGCCTTACTTGTTTTTATTAATCTTTCTTAAATGTATGTGTATTACACATATATTTCAATGTTTACGTATTAGGAGTGCTTTGGCCCTTTGTTTGTGATCAGAAATATACCATAGAAACTTAACTCTTGTTTATGTCAGTTAGACTGTGGTAAAGTAGGTTTGCTACATGTCATTTTGTCTAAAGTTGCAGTTTCCAAGGACCTATTGCTGGCGTTACATGAAGACTTACTGTATGCTATTTATAAAGCCTGAAGTGAGTGTAGTCCTGGCCTGGGTCTTCACATTCACTCACACCCCCTTACTGACTCACTCAGCACAACTTCTAGTCCTGCAAGCTCCATTCACGGTAAGTACCCTATACAGATGTACCATTTTTTATATTTTATAATATAAAATATCATCTAGGTAAATTTAGATACACAAAATATTTTCATTGTGCTATAGTTGCCTACAGTATTCAGTACAGTGATATGCTGTACAGACTTCTAGACTAGGAGCAATAAGCTCTACCACATAGTGTAGGTGTATAGTCGGCTGGACTGCCTCCGTTTGTGCAAGTACACTCGATGTTCTCACAACAACGAAATCACCTAAACATGCATTTTTCAGAATGTATCCCCGTCATTAAGCAACACATGTCTGTAAATTTCTGTTGCTACTCAGTTTGTGGTAATGTGTTACAGCCCTGGGAAACTAATATAGACATGTTTTGCTGAAGTAACAAATGAACTCTGAAAACTCAGGGTCTTTAAAAGGTGATTTCATTTCTCACTTACCTAAAGTCTGCTGCAGGTCACCTGGCCTCATACATCTCCCAGCTATGCCATTCAGAAAGATGGCTCACTGTAGTAGGTAAAGTGAAAACCAAAGGACCATACTGAAAGTTTTTAAGAACCAGACCTAGAAATGACTTACATGGTAACCACTGAAACCCAACTAAACTACAAAGGAGGCTAGAAAATGTACAGAAGCACATAGTTATGTGCTTTGGCGCTCTAATACTCTCCGCCAAAGATCTTTTTAAAGAGGCACAATGATAAGAATTACCTTTGATTACATTTCAATGATGGTGTTTTACCTTTGAATGCAATGCCATGGCAAAAGACTGAGCCATAAAGCACTCAGAAGGAACTGCTTAGGTTAGGTTGTATCCTCCCTGTCATTCCCAGATTAGAGCTCTCTATTGTATTCCATTTTCTTTTAAGTCAGAGAGAACAATCCTTACTGTGGTCTCCAAGACCTAGCCTCTGTTTTCTGGACCATGCTGACCTCTTCCGTGTTAAATGCGCCACTTCTCCCTCAATTCCTCTCTTGCTGCTCTCCGGATCCTCTTCAGGTTTCTTCAGGCACCATGCTGCTTCCCAGGCTGCCATACCCCGTTCCTAGAACACTTTCCTTCCTCCACATTTGCTTTCTGACATCAGTTCACACATCAGTTGCTAAGTGAAGACTTAATTTTTTTTCTTTTTTTCAATAGTTTTAGAGAGCACAGATAGTTTTTGGTTACATGGGTGCATTGTATAGTGCCAAAGAAGTCTGAGCTTTTACCTGCCACTCCCACCCATACACTTTGTACCTGATAAATGATATTTCATTCTTTCACCCCTTCCCATCCTCCCTCTTATGAATCTCCAATGTCCATTATAGCATTCTACATGCCTCTGCAGGTCCTCAGTGTAGCTCCTATTTATACGTGTGAACATGCAGGATTGGTTTCCTGTTCCTGCGTTAGTTCACTTAGGATGATGATCTCCAATTCCATTATCTAAGTTGTTGCAAAATACATTATTTCATCCTTTTTTTATTGCTGAATAATATTCCATGGTGTGTGTGTGTGTGTGTGTGTGTGTGTATCATATTTTTCTTATACGCTGGACAGTGGATGGACATTTAGACTGAGTCCACATCTTTGCAATTGTGAATGTGAATTGTGCTGTGATAAACATCTGAGTTAGGTGTCTTTTTTGAGTAATGACTTCTGTTCCTCTGGGTATCTACCTAGTAGTGGGTTGCTGAATTAAGCGGTAGATCCACTTTTAGTTGTTTGGGATATCTCCATACTGATTTCCATAGAGGTTGCACGAATTTGCATTGCCACCAACAGTGTATAAGCATCTCTTTTCTCCACATCTGTGCCAGCATCTATTTTTTATTTATGTTTTATAAAGGCCATTCTGATTGGTGTAAGGTGGCATCTCATTGTGGCTTTAATTTGTATTTCCTTGATGATGAATGATATTGAGCATTTTTTCATATGTTTCTTGGCCACTTGTATATCTTTTTTTGAGAGATGTCTGTTCATGTCATTCACCCACTTTTTAATGGGATTATTTCCTTTATTTTCTGGCTGATTTGTTTGAGTTCTTTGTAGCTTCTGGATATTAGTCTTTTGTCAGATGCATAGTTTGTGATATCTTCTCCCATTCTGTAGGTTGCCTATTTGCTCTGTTGCTTATTTATTTTACTGTGTGAAGTTTTTCAGTTTAACTAAGTCCCATTTACTTATTTTTGTTTTTGCTGTATTTACTTTTGTGGTTTTAGTCATAATTTTTTTTGCTTAAGCCAATAATCAGAAGGATGTTCCTAGATTTTCTTTTAGAATTTTAAGTCTTTAGTCTGTCTTGGGCTAATTTTTGTATGTTGTGAGAGTTAAGGTCTGACATTTAAATTTTTAATCCATCTTTAATTTTGGAATATAGTGAGAGATAGGGATCAAATTTAATTTTTCTGCATGTAGTTATCCATTTTTCTCAGCACCCTTTGTTGAATAGAGTGTCCTTTCCCTAGTGTTTCCCTATGTTTTTTCAAAGATCAGTTGCTTATAGGTATTTGTGTTTATTTTTGAATTCTATATTCTGTTCCATTTGTCTATGTGTCTACTCTTGTATCAGTACCATGCTATTTAGGTTACTATAGCCTTGTGGTATAATTTGAAGACAGGTAATGTGGTGTTCTCAGCTTTGTTATTTTTGCTTAGAATTGCTTTTGCTATTCTGGCTCTTTTTTGTTGTTGTTGCATATGAATTTTAGGATTTTTTGCTCTAATTTTTTGAAAAATGACGTTGGTAGTTTGAAAAAGGATTGTGTTGAATCTATAGATTACTTTGGGTAATATGTTCATTTTAACAATGTTAACTGTTCCAATCCATGAGCATGGGATATTTTTCCATTTTTTGTGTCCTGTACAATTTCTTTCATCAGTGATGTATAGTTCTTCTTGTAGAGAGTTTTCATTTTCTTGCTAAATATATTCCTAGGTATTTTACCTTTTTTTTGTTGTTTTTTTGCTACTATTGTGAATGGTATTGAGTTCTTGATTTTATTCTCAGCTTTATTGAATTCATATTTCAAGTCCAGGAGTCTTTGGGAGGAGCCCTTGGGATTCCCTGGGTATAAAATCATATCATCAGCATACAGGGATAGTTTAATTTATTATTTTTCAATTTGAATACCCTTTATTTCTTTCTCTTGCCTGATTGCTCTGACTAGGACTTCCAGTAATATGCTGAATAGAAGTGATGAAAGCAGGCATCTTTGCCTTGTTCCAGGTCTGAGGGAGACTTGCTTTACCTTTTCTCCATTCAGGATGATTGGCTGTGGGCTTGTTGTATATGGCTTTTATTATTTTGAGGAATGTTCCTTCTATGCCTATTTTGCTCAGGGTTTTTTTTTGTGAAGGGATGCTGGATTTTATCAAATGTTTTTTTCTGCATCTATTGAAATGATCAAATTATTTTTCTTTTTAGTTCTGTTTATGAATTGAACCACATTTCTTGAATTGTTTCTATTGAAACATCTTTGCATCCCTGGGGTGAAACCTACTTGATTGTGATGGATTATTTTTTTATGTGCTGTTGAATTTGGTTTGCTAATATTTTGTTGAGAATTTTTTCATCTATGAAAATTTTGATCTGTAGTTTTCTCTTTTTTGCTTTTTCTTGGCTTTAGTATTAGGGTGATACTGGCTTCATAGAATGAGTTAGATAGAATTCTTTCCTTTTCAATCTTCTGTAGGATTGTACCAGTTCTTTGAATGTCTTGTAGAATTCAGCTGTGAGTCCATCAGGTGCTGGAATCTTTTTTGTTGGAAGACTTTTAGTTACTGTTCCATTCTTGCTACTTGTTATTGATCTGTTCATGTTTTCTATATCTTCCTGATTCAAGGTTTGAGGATTGTATGTTTTCCAGAATTCATCCATTTCCTCTAGATAGTTTAGTTTGTTTGTATAGAGGTATTCATAATAATCTCAAATGATCTTTCATATTTCTGTGGTATCAGTTGCAATGTCTCCATTTTAATTTCTGACTGAGCTAGTTTGAATCTTCTCTCTTCATTTTGTAATTAATCTAACTAATAATCTATCAACTTTGCTTATCTTTTCAAAGAAACAACTCTTTGTTTCACTGATTTTTTGAATTGCTTTTATGGTTTCAATTTCATTGAATTCTGCTCTGAATTTCCTTATTTCTTTTCTTCTGCTAGCTTCAGCTTTGTTTTGGTCATGTTTTTCAAGTTCCTTGGGGTATGACATTAAGTTATCAATATGAGATCTTTGGGTCTTTTTAATGTGGGTATTGAAGTGCCTTAATTTTTCTCTTGGCACTGCTTTGGCTGTGTTTCAGAGATTTTGACAACTTGTGTCATTACTGTCATTTATTTAAATTTTTAAACAATTTCTGTCTCGATTTCATTGTTGACTCAAATATCATTTAGGTGCAGATTGTTTAATTCCCATATATTTATTTGGTTCTATGTGTTCTTGGAGTTAACCTTTTGTTTGATTCCACTGTGGTCTTAAAAGGTGCTGGATCTGATTCCAATGTTTTTTAATGTATTGAGATTAGATTTGTGGCCTATCATATGCTTTATCTTGGAGAATTTGTTTTACAAAGCTGGGGGCACTGGTGTTATATGTATATATATTTAAAACTGCCATATCTTCCTGCCAGATTGATTCCTTTAATCATTATATAATAATCTTATTTGTCTTCTTTCAATGTTGTTAAAGTCTGCTTCATCTGATGTAGAATGACTACTCCTGCTTGTACTGGTTTCTGTTAGTGTGGAATATTTTTTTCTCACCCCTTTCCCTTTAGTTTATAGGAGTCTTTGTGTGTTAAGTGGGTCTCTTGAAGGCAGCAGATATTTGGATTTTGCCTTTTTATCCATTCTGCCAATCTTTATCTTTTAAGTGGGGTATTGAGACCATTTACATTCAGGTTAATAATGATATGTTAGCTACTATTCCATTCATCATGTTGGTTGCTACCTGGCTGCTTTTTTTTTTTTCCTCTCTCCCTCTCTCTATTGTGTTAGTTTTCTATAATCCCTGTGAGCTTCAGGATTTCCAGTATTTTTCTCTTGGTGTAGTTCAACCTTTTTTTTTTTTTTTTCCAATATTTAGAACTCCTTTGTGTATTTCTTGTATAGCCAGTCTAGTGGTGACAAATTCTGTCAGCATTTGCTTGCCTGAGAAAGACTTTATTTCTCCTTCACTTATGAAACTTAGTTTTGTGGGATACAAAATACTTGGCTGACTGTTATTCTGTTTGAAGATATTGAAGATAGGGCCCCAATTCCTTCTTGCTTGTAGGATTTCTGCTGAGAAGTCTATTGTTTGTCTGATAAGTTTACCTTTGTAAGTTATTTGATGCTTTTGTCTCATTCCTCTTAGAATTCTTTCTTTCACAATAACTTTGCCTAACCTGATGACTATATGCCTTGAAAATGACCTTTTTGCAATGTATTCTTTGAGCTTCTTGTATTTGAATGTATACATCTCCAACAAGGTCAGGGAAGTTTTCCTCAATTATTCTCTCCTATAGGCTTTTCAAATCTGTTGCGTTCTCTGTTTCCTCAGGAATACCTATAATTTTTGGTTTGGACATTTTACATAATCTCACATTTCTTGGAACTCTTGATTCTTTTTTCTTGTTGTCTGATTAGGTTAACTCAAAATCTTTGTCTTCAAGTTCTGAGATCCTTTCTTATACTTATTCTGGTCTACTGCTAAAACATTCCATTGCATTTTATACTTCCCTAAATGAGTCTGTCAGTTCCACAAGTTCAGCTTAGTTCTTTATTTTGTGTATACCTCTTTGGAGAATTTTTCATTCATATCCAGAATAGTTATTTTTATTTATTTTTGCTGGTTTTCAACTTTCTCTTGACTCTCACTGGGCAATTTTATAGCAGCTTCTTAAATTCTATCTCTGAATTTCAAATATTTCATTTTGGTTAGGATCCATTGCTGAGGAGTTAGTGTGGTCTTTGGAGGGTGTTGAAGAACTCTGTTTTTTCATATTGTCAGGATTCTTTTTCTGGCTGCTTCTCATTTAAGTAGACTATTTCTTCTTATTTGAGGTTGGCAAGGGGCTGACATCGGCACTTTAGGGTGCTCTTGGTTATATATAGCCTTTGTGTGGTAAGTTTCTTAACTGCCAGTTGTGGCTATACTGGTATCTGAACAGGCTCAAGAAGTCCTGAGTAGCCAGGGTGGCTTGGATAGTGGTGTTAGGTAGAGTCTGGGATCAGATCTTCTCAAAAGCTGATGGATTATATCAGATGTAATGGGCTGTGCCTAGAGATCTCTGGCCAGGAGGTGGCACTTGCAAGACAAGCCAGCTGCAATGGTGGCAGTGGGCTTTTTGCCTGGCCTGTGTTCCCCACATTAAGTACCCAACCAACCTAGGTAGTGGGTGGGGTTGTGGGGACTACCTAAGTTCTGTGTTGAGCCTTTGAGGGAGTTGTGGGATAAAAGTGCTCCACCTATGTGCACTATTGGCCGCTCCAGTGGGGATTGGGAAGGAGTCCCTGGCCACTGAGATAAAACTGCCTTATTCAGAGTTTACATGACAGACTTTACGTGGGGAAATAGGAGGTTGCTAGGGCAATGAGTACCACCCTGATCTCCTGCCTTTGACATTGTGCATTCAGAATGTAAAAATGCAGCTGGCCCCAGGGTTTCTCCTGGGAGCCCGCCTCAGTCAGTAACTGTCTGCCACAGCAGAGTTTGCCCTTAGGGCCTGTTCTCTCCCAGGGCTGCTAGAAAGCAGCCAACAGCAATGGTTGAGTTCCCAGGAAATGGTTGCTAGAGCCTCTGAGGCCTTTTTTTTTTCCTGCACTACTTCATGTGAGTTTTGGCAGAGCATGTCTGTGGGTAAGGCAGTTTCCTGTGAGGGCCTGGAGTCCCACGAGGCTCAGGGAGACTTCAAAGTCTGTGCCAGTCCAGAACTCCTGAATTCCCCTCACTCATCTTCCCTCCTGCATCCAGAGGCTGCTTGTGGTGTGTGCAGTGCATCAGGTGATTCTGGCTATTTCCAACCAAAACTGATTGATTTTTCTCTTCTTTGCTCTCCGTGGATCTTATTGCTTCACTAAGGAGTCCTGCGGTATGCTGTTGTCTCCTTCATCTCTGAGTGCTGAGGAATTTTCTCTATTTTGGTTTACTCCTTGGGAGAAACACAGTCAAGCTGCTTCTCTTCTGTCATCTTAATCTTATCTCTGAGGCTTAATTTCGTAGTGCTTCATCCAAGGCTAAATTGTATCCTTCAGTTATTCTCAAAGAGTTTTTTTATATTTTCCCTTCTTTTTACTGCTCATAGTTGGGCATTATATGTACATGTGATTATTTGATCAAGGTCTCTCTCTCTGGTGAAATCCACATAAAGTTTAATTAGTAATAAGTTACCAGTGTTAATTTCTAAGTTGTGATAAATATAATCTCTCCATATTATCTCTACAACTTTTCTATAAATTTAAAATGATCTCAAACTACAAAGCTTATTCTTTTTGAAGTTCAATTTTCCAAACAAAGGTTGAGAACCACTGCTCTAAAATCTATCCTTGGATTAGGCAATATTAGTATGAACCGGGTTGTCTGGGTACCTGAAACATATGGTACTGCTATGTTACCTTCCCTCTTTCCATTATAGCATTTTCTGAGTGTGCTTTAGTATAAAGCCATCAATTCATATTAAAGGCTATTATAACATAAAGTTGATCTGCTTAATGTTGTTGTATAATGAAGCTTCATCTCTGTAAAGATCCACAAAAGAATATGGCACAAAAGTGCCAAGAATAGACCTGTTTCTCCTAAATAACTTATTTTAAAGACCCTTATCATTAGGGACTTCAGAGTCAAATCTGCCACCCATCTCCAGGAGTTTTAGGGCTTCAGACACAAACTTTGTGTACCATCCTCATTCCTAGTTTCACGTTGCCATCTTCCATTTATGTTCCCTTTGCTCAAGTTTTCATATATACGAATTGTATTGCTCATCCCCAGACACACAGCACCCAGCTCAGTGCCTGTGGCAACAATTAACACACCACTTATTCTGCACCAGGCACTATTCAAACATTAACAAATATTAAAGCATTTTCATTTTATAACAATCTGATAAAGTAGCTACGTTCTCAACCCAATTTTGCAGATAAGGACACTGAGACACAAGAAAGCTAAGCAAATTTTCCACATGCCAGAGAGAGTAAATGATAGAGCTTGGATTTGAGCACAGAAAATCTGACTCCAAAGACTGTGTTCTTAACCATATAATGTCAAATGACTTATAAAATGAGAGGGAAGGAGGGATAAAGGGAAATGGAGGTGGGAGATCGAAAGAGGGCAGTCACTGGAGATCATTTTACTGGAAGATAGTGCTGGCTGTTGCTCACAGTCACCGGATTGGAGGAGTGCTAAAAGGATTGCATTGTCACACCACTCAAAAATATCTGTACCACTGAAAGATACTTTACTCTTTAGGGTTTGAGATAAGAAAAGATTTCATTAAAATGTAAATATTCTAGGCCAGGCATAGTGGCTCATGCCTATAATTTCAACATTTTGGGTAGCCAAGGCAGAAAGATTGCTTGAGCACAGGAGTTTGAGACAAGCCTGGGCAACATAACAAGATTTCCTCTACAAAAAAGCAAAAAAATAAGCAGGCATAGTGGTACAGCCTGTAGTCGCAGCTACTCAGAAGGCTGAGGTGAAAGAATCTCCTGAGTCCAAGAGGTGGAGGCTGCAATGAGCCATGATTGCACCACTGCACTCCAATTCGGGCAACAGAATGAGACCCTGACTCAAAAATAAATAAATAAAATGTAAACATTCTAATCAAGGAGGTGAAAGATCTCTATAATACAAACTGCGAAACACTGGTGAAAGAAATTGAAGAGCACACAAAAATTGGAAAGACACATCATGCCCATGGATTGGAAAATTAATATTGTTAAAATGACCATAGTACCCACAATAATCTGCAGGTTCAATGCAGTCCCTAGCAAAATACTAGTGACATTCTTTACAGAAATAGGAAAAACAATCTTAAAAGTTCTGTGAAACCATAAAAGACCCAAAAGGCCAAAGCAATTCTGAGCATAAAGAACAAAACTAGTGGTATCATACTACCTAACTTCAAAATATATTACAAAGCTATAGTAACCAAAACAGCACGGTATTTGTATAAACAGACACATAGACCAGTGGAACAAAAATAAATCCACATATTGACAACCAGCTGATTTTTGACAAAGGCTCCAAGAACATACATTGGGGGAAAGGGTATCCTCTTCAATAAAAACTGTATATCCATATGCAGAAAAATGAAACTGGACACCTATCTTTTGCCATATGCAAACATCAACTCAAAGTAGATTAAAGACTGAAATGTAAGATCTAAAAATTAAAACTACTAGAAGAAAACATAAACACTTCAGGACATCCATCTAGACAAAGACTTCAAAAGCACAGACAACGAAAACAAAAATAGACAAATGAGATTATATCAAACTAAAAAGCTTCTGTACAGCAAAGGAAACATCCACAGAGTGAAGAGACAATCTGAAAAATGAGGAAAATATTTGCAAACTATACATCTGACAAGTAACTAATATATAGAAAATATAAGTAACTCAAACAACTCAACAGCAAAAAAACTAATAACTTGATTAGAAAATGGGCAAAAGATCTAAACAGACATTTCTCAAAAAGAACAAGCATATGAAAAATCTCAATATCACTAATTTTTTCGGGAAAAGCAAATCAAAACCATAATGATATCTCAGCTCACCCCATTGAGAATGGCTATCATCAAAAAGACCAAAAAATAACAAATGCTGATGAGGATGCAGAATAAAGAGAACTCTTATTCACTGTTGGTAAAAATGTAGATTAGTGTAGCCATTATGGAAAACAGTATGGAAGGTCCTCAAAAAACTAAAAATAGAATGATCATTTAACCCCGCAATCCCATTACTGGGTATTTTTTCAAAGGAAAGGAAATCAGTCCATCGAAGAGATATCTACGCCCCTATGTTTATTGCAGCACTATTCACAATAGTCAAGAATATGGAGTCATTTTAAATTTCCATCAACAGATGAATGGATAAAGAAAAAGTGGTGTGCATACAGAGTAGAATACAATTTGATCATCAAAAATAATGAAATCATGCCATTTGCAGAAACACGGGTGAGCCTGGAGAACATGATGTTAAGAGAAATAAGTCAAACACAGAAAACTATTACATGCTTTTACTTGTATGTGGGAACTAAAAAAAGTTTGATCTCATAGGAAGAGAGTAGAATAGTGGTTACTAGTGGCTAGGAAGGGTTGGAGGGAAGGGAATAGAGAGGTTGATTAAAGGACACAGCTAAGTAGGGGAAATAAGATCTAGTGCTCTATAGCAGGGGTCCCAACTGCCCCTGCCCCAGGCTGCACAGCAGGAGGTGAGCATCAGGAGACTGGAGCTCCATCATCTGTGATCAGCAGTGGCATTAGATTCTCAGAGGAACATGAACCCTATTGTGACCTGCCCACTTGAGGGATCTAGGTTGCCCACTTCTTATGAGAATCTAACACCTGATGATCTTCCCCCACCCCCAACCCCATCCGTGGAAAAACTGTCATCCATGAAACCCGTCCCTGCTATTCTATAGCACTGAGTGACTATAGTTAGCAATGATTAATTGTGTATTTTCAAAAAGCAAGAAGAGAGGATTTTGCATGTTCTCAACACAAAGAAATGATAAATGTTTGAGGTGATGGATTTGCTAATTACTCTTATTTAATCACTACACATTGTGTACATGTATCAAAACATCACATGTCAACCAGGAACAAAAAGGAAAAAAATACTTTATCACAAAAGATGCAAATAATATTTGAAAGGAAGTGATGCCAGAGTTAACACTGATTTATCACCTTAGCTGGCAAGTTTTCTAGAATGAGCCACAGGACAGGTGATTTTTCATGTGTGGAAGGAAGGCCCAGAATTTGTGGCATTTCTCGGGAGGCAGGAAGAAATGAAGCCTCACTTTGGAAGGCTGTGAAGAGCCTGCAGAACACTGGGGACCAGAGGCAGGGAAGGAGAAGCACCAGAAAGCTGAGGAAAAGTGTGGACAAAAAGCCTCAACCACCTGCACTCTCCTCTAGCGTTTGGCTGGTCCTACAGGTCCTACAGACAAACCAAGCAAGGAGGAGTCGGGAGTGCAGGAGTCCGAAATCTCACGGCTGTACCACATTCTGCTCATTTTCCTCCGGTGGTCCCCCTTCCTTGTCCTCATTCTTTCAAACCATAGACTCTAAATTAGATATAATGCTAGTCTCAGAAAGACCAAATGTATCTAAAGCACTATTTCCCATTTCTTGTACGCAACACGGAATACTTATGAGGCAGCACAGATTCAGGAAATCTAAGAATAATGATCATAACAGCTGTTTATTGAGAGCTTTCTAGGTGCTTTCTACATACTTTTCATTTTAACTTTTCAACGAGACTATGAGGTAGCATTACTATTCCTTCAACGGTGAATAATTTGAGGCTTAGAGCTATTCAGGGAGTTACCAAGATTCAGGCTGGCAACAGAAAGAGCCTGGATTTGAGCACTGGCCTAGCTGATTCTAAGCACGGGCTCTTACCCAGTTATACACGTGACCTTAGCTTATTTACCTATATGACCGTGGGCAAGTTATTTGGGTTCTTGGACCCCAGTTGCCTTGTATATTAGATAAGCAAGTTAAATCACTTTTGTTAAGCTTTAACGTTCATGTGACTCAACCTGGAATCTTATTAAAATGTAGATTCTGATGCAATGGCTCCAGGGCAGGACCTGAGATTCTGCATCACCAACGAGCTCCTGGGTGATATAAATACTGTGCTGGTCTAAACGCTATGTAGTCAGAAGCAAGGGCTGGGACTACATCAACAGGTTGTGATCAGTGTCCATAAGTGACATCTAGCAGGCTCGTTAAAATATCAGATTCAGATGGATGCCAAATGAGTAGATTGGGGGATGGATTGCCAGGCTCCTTTTTAACAAGAATCTCAAAGATGATCATGTAGCCCACCCTTGGACTACACTTTAAGAAATACAAGGCTGACCGGGCTCGGTGGTTCAGCCTGTAATCCCAGCAACTTGAGAGGCTGAGGCGAGTGGATTGCATGAGCCCATGGGTTCGAGACCAGGCCAGGCAACTTGGAGAGACCTCGTCTCTACAATAAATCAAAAATTAGCTGGGTGTGGTAGCATGTGCCTGTAGCTCCAGCTACTTGGAAGGCTGAGGCAGAAGGTTTGCTGGAGCCCAGCAGGGCGACGCTGGATTGGCCACGAGTGTGCCACTGCACTCCAGCCTGGGCGATGGAGTGAGACTCCAACTAAAAAAAAAAGAAAGAAAGGAAAGAAATGCAGGGCTGAGTGTTCTGTAAGTTTCCTTCCTTTCTCTAGAAATCTCAGAAGAGATGTTCAATGCTAAGATGAGGCAGGTACCAACACTGAGTGTCAACAGATGCAGTTAGTCAACAGCTCACACATACAGAACTTCTTACTCTTCAGTTGCTTGTTTCTTGACCTTTAAGGGTAGAAGTCTACAAAAGTGTAGACCGCAGAGCCTGAAGAGGATCCTCCAGACGGTCTGTTAGGGAATTATTGCTTAGAAGGAGACAATAGATCTCTATGTCTGGTATAACTTAATAATTGGTTTCTATTTTCCTAAATATGAAAGTTTTTCCTCAGGGTCTCATAGAGACAGGGTCATTGTTATCCTCATTAAATCCAGAATGGTGTGCAAGTGGAGGTGATAAGTGGAAGCAGATGAGGAAGGTGGGACACAGTGTCCTTCATCATGAGAGATCGGCAGTTGGGAACAGTGAGAAACACTGTTTTGCAGTGACACAAGATGTGGCCCAAATATGCTTCTGCCCTGTGGCCAGCTACAGAGTTGGTTAAGCAGCTTATGATTTTAAAAATTTAATTATTATAGTGATGATTTTTATTTAACTCAGAAGTTGTCTTGGGTGTTTAAAGACGGATTGTTCTCACTCTGCAATTGGAGTGTGTTTTGATGATTCAGGGATCTGCCTAAGCATTTGGAGACAGACCGACATAGTTCTCAGAAGGCTTTTTGAACCTAGCCCGAAGTTAGGAACCTAAGAGAACAAATTCTTTCCTTCTGTGTAGAACTGGAGCTCTCAAGATACTTGTCTTCACTTTCCATTCCCCTGATACCTGTCAATAGGATCTGGAAATAACAATAAGAAATACCATCATTTATTGATTTCTACAATGTCCCAGATAATATAGGAGGTGCACCAGAAGGGTGAGTGCCTTAGTCTATTATGGCTGCTATAACAAAATACCTTAGACTGACTTGGTGGCTTATAAACAACAGAAATGTATTTCTCACATCTCTGGAAATTACAGTCATCTGGGAAGTTAAAGTTCAAGGCACCGGCAAATTCAGTGTCTGGTGAGGACTCATTTCCTGATTCATAGACAGGAATCTTTTCACTGTGTCCTCACATGGCAGAGAAGGAGTGAGGATCTCTCTGGGATTGTTTGTATAAAGTCCCTAACCCTATTCATGAGGACCCTGACCTCATGGCTTAATCACCTCCCAAAACCAATCTAATTGGTGATTAGGTTTTAACATATAAATTGTGAAAGGACACAAATATTTAGACCACAGCAGTCTATAGAGGGCAGAGCCAGGAGGAAACCTAAGCTGGACTGATGAAGATCAACTATGTGCTTCACAATTAACAACAGTAATAATAGCTCTTGAATTTTTTTTTTAACTTTACAAGGTGCTTTGCCTTTTTACATTCGCTCAATAACCCTATATTCTATTTCTCTTCTTTTTGCCATGAGGAAACTGAGACCAAGAGAAATCAAATGACCCGCTGTAGACAAGAGGTGGTAGAAATTGGACCTGAATTCAGGTTTCCTGGCTCCCAGGGTCCCGTTTTCGAGTTCTCATCATGTAGTGCTCTGAGAGCTGGAAGAAACGGGGGAACATAGAACTTATAAGAAGCAAAAGCTTGCAAACTGCCTAGGTGCCAAACCTAGCTTGGTCTTTGAGTGTCTGTTCTCTTTTAGAATAGCAAAATTGCATTTTTCATTCATTCTACAACTATTTATTATGGACTCCTTTATGCAAGACATTGTGAAAATGTAAAAATATACAAAACATGGCCCATTGCCTTGAGGTTGGAGCCTAAACCAAATGTTTACATCCAAGGCAGGATGTGGTTGTGTGAGTAAGCAGCCCACATTCAGAACCACAAGAGTGTGTAGTGTGGAGAGATCAACACTTGCTAGGCTAAGAGGGGAAAGTTGTGAAGGATGAACTAGTTTTTAAAAATAGAAAAGGGATGTATAAGAGGAATTTGGGGAAGAAACCATTAGTAGTGCCCAGGGAATGGCTGTATGTGAGATGAATAAAAGAAAGAAGTTAGAACTCATTCCCATCGTTGTGGCTTGGTGACGGAGATAATAGTTATTTTCATAAAACATGTAGGGCAAGCAGAAGGAAGGACTGGTTTAGGGCTGAAGATAATAAACGGGGGTTAGACTTGTTGGGAGGGAGGTGATGGTGGGATATTAAGTGGCAGTGTCTGCCAGGCATTTGGAGATACATGAGTGGGACTTTGGGACAGAGGCCAAGGCCATCTGTAGATACAGGCTTGGAATTCATTCAGAACTAAACTAACCCATCATTCATACATGGAGGGTTTATCAGTTAGGTGTCCTTGGTTGCAAGCAACAGAAACTGAATCTAACAAGTGTAAAAGTCTCCCAGAATCAAAGAGTTCACTGCAGACCTTTAGTCAGAAGTGGCAGGGACCAGGGCAGCTGAGCTCCAGATGGGAAAAACTCACAACCTCATCAAGCTGAGATGAATCAGCTCCAACTACTTTTCCCATTCCTTTCAAGACTTGAAGTACTGGGAGAGAATCCAGTTAGCTTGGTTATGTGCCCACCAATCCAGTTAACTTGATCGTATGCCCATTGGCTGGAGAAAGTAAGGACACACTGATTTCCTTCTCAACAAAATAGTGTATAAAACAGGAGAGATGATTCCACTATGAAAAGATGAAGGAGGGTATGGATGCTGGAGGGCACAAATCAATCACCAGTGTTCATCCATTGGGAGAGAGAGTGAAGAAAGGAGAGAGCTGAGGGAAGTCACTCACATAGTGTCTACCTTGCAGAGGAGGAAGGTTTGATGAGGGAAAGGTGAAGACAAACTGAGGACTTGGAAGAGCGAATAGAAGAGTTTCAAAAAATGTGTAAAAACATGAGAGTTGCATTCTGCCAAGGAGTCAAAGGTGATGATGAGAATGATGAAAAACGCCTGGAGTTGGCATGGGAAATTATTGGTAACATTTGAGGGAGAAGAAGGGAAGGAGGAAATGAGGGAAGGAAGCAGGAAACACAATGATGGCAGTAAGAAGACAGATTGAAGAGACTCATGGAACTAGGGAGGCACATCTATTTTTTGGTGGTAAAAGGAAGGACGAAGCTAGGTTGCTGTTTGAAGGGGTCAGTATCACAATGATTCTCAGAACCTGGTTGTTCCATCCTATTTGGTCAAACGTAAGTAGAAAATAATACCCAGCCCACCACTTAGTAATGTCTTTTCTCTGAGGCTCTTGGTGAGAAGTAGTGATGGCAATAGAAAGGTGCAGATGGATGCTCTGGTTTAATCTGTTTCAGAAGTTACAGAAATAGGAAGTTGGACTTATTTGAAAGCCACCTTTAAAGGGAAATAAAAAGAAAAATACTTTTTCAGAAGCTTAAAAAATAAAACAAAGCAAAAAAACAAAAACAGCAAACCCCAAACCAATGCAACTGTCTCAGAAACTAATTGCATACTGAACTGTTATAACCAGTCTCCTTTCCCCTGGTTGTAACAATCTTACATAACAGCATTTGCATCCATAATGTGTAACAAGTAGTCTTGTGGTGTAATGTCTTTTAAAAAGGGGCCAGATAGGAGAGAAGCAACTATCTTATATTCTTATCGTAACATCAGTCAGTCTTCCAGACAAAACACCATCACCCCATTGGGAGCTAAGGACAGTTTTTACTTAAATACAAGGTCACACTGTTTGGGTGCATGGGGGAGTGGTGAAGGTGGGTGGGGGGGATTTTCATTTATTCCAAGGCACTCAACACTGGATCTCTTCCAAGAGAGGAAACAAGACTAAATAGATCATTTGTTTTATTCTGTTTGGGCATTTCTTGCGTTTCTCCCAACTGCGGCTTATGGACACAAAGCCAAACTCAGAGCCTGGCTGGAGCTGGCTAAATGCCAGGTCAAAGGAATAAACAATTTGAAGCTCTATTTGCGGATTAAGGCAAGCTACACAATTGAAGGACAAAATGAAATTCTGCTGTGAATGTGAAGTAGCAAAGAAAGAGCCAGGTAGGAGTATTAAACAATTTGGAGTTCTCAAACAAAGCCAAGGTAGCGGTAGGGGGAAATGTCGATTGGAAGTACACATCTGTGAGAAACGCATTTCACAGATGGCCAAATACTGGAGGAGAAACCTGCTGCTTGTGGGCACCAACTGAGGTAGAAACATAACTTCTTTGAACAGCCCCCTCACAAAGGGTGTCAAAGAGCCGGGTCATCTGAACAACATGGAAAGTGCACCTTGAGTTATTCTGTCTCGTCTTGCCGGCACCGGGAAGGCTGGCCAACACCAGCCATGCACACTCGGTAGCAAGTATAGTTGGTATTCCCAGCATATCCTACTGGTAGAATGCCTCTTTGTCTCCAGTCACTTTCCTTTGAAGACAGTCATCATCAGTTCCATCAAATATCCAAGGAGAGAAAGGAACCCTAGTGGCTGAGCTTAGGTTAGCATATTAGTTAATACCACACCCATCTGACTTCAGAATTAACATCACGTAAAATGTAAATAAAAACAAAAGAGGTAAAGCCTAAGAATCTCTGAATGTCTTTTATAAATGAAGCATCTGGGCCCTAATTATAGTCTCATTGAAAAAATTAAGTGTTTTTTTCTTTTTCTCCTGAAAAACACTGGCTCTTATGGACCAATAACTGAAACCCTTTAAGATAATGTTTGTGCTTTTCTCTCACTGATTAACTTTAAGTTTACTAAAAATTTTAAAATACAAATAGTTAACCAAAGTCTTTGGGCAATAAACCAATGTATGAATGCTAATACCTTGACTGGGATATTATACAATAGCTGCAAAATGTTATCACTGAGGAAAACTGGGCAAAAAGTGTGCAAGAGACTCCTCTGTTTTATTTCTTACAACTGCATGTGAACCTACAATCATCTCAATTAAAGTGTTCAATTTTTAAAAGTGATTGAGGTAGAAATGGATGTAGGAAATCCGGTAAGTTTTTATAACCTGGCTTCACTCACATTTTCTGGTTCTAGCTTGTTTCTCCAGTAGTGTCTTGGATGACTGCCTTTGGTCTGGAAGAGGCTACTCATTCCCAGCTTCTTGAACACACTGAGCCAGCTCATTCCTACCTCTGGGATTTCCCCCCAACCCACCTCATTTGAATTTTTCCCAGCAGCAGCTCACCCTTTCTGACTGGACCAAGTCACAACACTGTCATTGGAGCAGTTCTTACCATATCTAATAGTCACGTGGCTATTAGTACATCTGCTAGTCAACAGATATTTATTGAGCAACTGCTATTTGTGTAGTATGGCTCTAGGCACTAGGTATGGGGAGCTGGGAACCATGTAGAATTGGTTTCTCTTCCCTGATCTTCGAAAGCATAATCCAGTGAGGGAGAGTGGAAGAAAACTTGCAATAAACTTTTTAAAAGAAGTCAAACCATGATGAGGACTATGAAGAAAATGATAGGTTAGAGGGGAGGAAATGACTCTAGCTCAAGAGGTCTAGGAAGGAGTCCTAGAAGAGACAAGCATGTGAGTTGTGATCTAAGGTATAGGAGGCAGTCATGAGAAGATCCTGGGGCCAAGAAGCATTTCAGGCGGAGACAGCAGCACGAAAAAAGGATTTATACACTGCCCTGTAATTGAATATGAATATTCAACTGCCTGTAAAATAATTAATTTCCCCCCCCCGACTGTTTCCTTCTTATTTAGGGCCAAATCTCCCATAGCCCCGTTTCCCTACAGGAGGGACTGTGAGTTCACATTTTTAAACGCAACCCCTCTCCCAAGGCAGGGACACACTGTCTGGCACCGCCACCTAAATGCCAATGGCCTATTGCAGAATGAGCGTCTAAGTTGCTCTCCTCAGTAGATGCAACCCTAACTCGGGGCTGTGTCTAAGGAGATTAACCACATTTCTTCCTCACAGTTGGGGCAGTCAGCCTGCTAGTGAGTGTTCTGCACTAAAAGCAACATGAATTATGTCATTAAAGTTGGATCCCCACAAACCTAACTTGGCGTAACGGAGGAAGGTCCTGGTAACAGCCTGGAGTGGTTCAGTGATTTGTCGCCGGCCTGCAGGGTCTGAGCCTCTGTTGCGCCCAGGGTCCCATCCGCGGTGGAGATGGGCTGGACTCCCAGGGCGCTGCGGGCACCTCACGCTGCCATCGCAGCCAAGAATCCGGATTCCCTTGTTTGTCATCTGCCTAAGGCGACCTGCCTCTGCTCCTCTGACCCCAGGCAGGAAAAAGTGGGCTCCAGGGCGCCCGCAGAGCCTCGAGGGGCGGTCTGCCCCTTCCCGGCCGCGTCCCGGCACCGCGATCTCCATCACCCGCAGGGATGGGCATTGTCCAGGGCGCCTCTGTCCCTCCGAGGGGGCGGCCAAGACGACACGTCCTGCGTCTCGGGGACGCGCCACGAGCCCTGTGCCCCCTCCCCGACACCCCGCACACTCCCATCCGGGAGACCCACGTGCAGCCGGCTCGGCTCCCATCCGGGAGACCACCTCGGGGTCGGCGCGGCTCCCCGG
>NW_007253525.1:175768-190735 GCF_000164805.1 Carlito syrichta
GGCGACACCGGGCTTCGACTCCGGCCGCGCCGCCCTCCGCGGCCGCCCCCTGGGGATCCGAGCGAGAGGCGGTGAGTGCGGGCTGCGCGGTCCCGGGAGCAAGAGGGGCGCGGCCGGCGCCGCCCCGGGAGCTCGGGACGGTCCCCGGAGCGCCGCGCGCCGCCGGCTGCGCGCCGCGACCTTGCGCCCGGCCCGGGGGCTGCGAGGCCGGCGGGACCCGGGGCGCCGACGTCGAGGCGGAGGGAACTTTCCTCCCGCTGCCTCGGGCAGGGTGGGGTGCGCGCCGGGCTCCCGGGTCCTTCCCGCTGAGACCCCGGGGCAGGACCCCGGCAGGGCAAGGCGGGGCCGCGCCGGCTGGGGCGTCCAGATGCGCCCGCAGCTAGGAGCCCCGGGGCCGGCGTGGCCTTTGTCCGTCCACCCGAGCTGGCGCCCGTGACCCTGAACCTGAGGGGTCCAGCTACTCGCCGGCGTCCCCTACGCCGTAGTTTGCCTGCGCCCCGCCGGGTTGGGAAAGACAAGTGGACTCTTACTTGTTACCTCTGGCTGAGCAGGGGGGAGGTGACCAGGGGCTCCGGGAGAGCCTTCAAACTGGCCTGTGGCAACCGACTTGATCCTATCAAGCCGGTCTTGGCTCTGTTCGTCATCTGTCGAAATGGGAGTTGCAGGTTGTTAGTGACTTCAGGTAAAGAGGAAAGTACGGCACTCAGACATTCTGGGAGGAATTAGGTATTTAATTTGCCGACAAACCGAGCGGGGAGGGAAGGTTTCTATTACATAAGACAGCACTCCGCCTTCAGGTGTTATGGAAGATGCTATTGAAGGTTTCAGTGTCTTAATGAACGAAACGGAATCTTTGTGTGTGTGTCTCTGGAGAAATCTCAGATGCTGCTGTGTCTTGCTTTGACTACTTTGCAGAGAACGTGCTTATATTTAGCATCCAACATAAGAAGGTGTTTGAAGGTTTGACTTCCTCTTTCAAGGCAGGAAGCAGTTTACTTCTCTGTACTGTTCTGGAACAATTGATGTGATAATTTTGTACTTTGGAGATTTTATATCAGAAATTGGACACAGAGAACTGGAAGAAATGTCAACATTGCTAATTTGTGTATCCTGAAGCGCACTTCAGAAATTGAAGGCACTTTCAACGGTCTGCATATCTAAATCAGTAATTATTTGCTGTTTGCAGTATTCGAGCTTTAAACAAAGTTGACTATGCAAATGAGGGTGCTAGTGTAAATTATCTGAAGGGTTTCTTTGAACACCCAAGTTTTGACTCATTAAAATTATGTCTGAAAATATTGTACAGTGTATGACAGTTACTGAAGGTCAGGAAGATGGCAAGCATTTTTAATTCTAACACCAAAATGAATCTATGCAAAAAATTTTTACCCTCCCATGAACTCACATCTTAGTGTAATTTTTATATTACTTGGTCTTCAAAGGATGTTAATATCCAGTTCCACATATGGGTGATTAAATACTAGTCAGAGATTGAGGTGGTCATCTGACTAGGTCCTTGGCCACACCTCTACATTGCCATCTTTTTCCAGCCAGTTCTTCTGCCACAGCATCGGGACTTTGGTTCATGGGCTTTTTCTCCTCCTGTTGTCCCTAGGGCCATTTGGGGTATGCTCTAAACTGTCACTTGCTTGACCATCTCAAATTCAGTGACTTCCACTCGCTCCAGCTACTAAGTCCTCTAACTACATACGAGTCTTGCTCTTGACCAGAGATGTTCATCTTCTGAAATCAGAAACGCCTGTACCTTAGTGTCTTCAACCCACAAGTGCCTTCCTTCCAGGTTGCAAACTGGGAATCCCAGTGAAAGATCCTCAATCTCTTCCCTTCTGCTGGTTTGACAGGTGACTTTGTGGCCCACTCTATCAGGAAATAAAGGTTACCAGGGTCTATTTGCATCCTACCCCGTCTTCTTCCTGAATATTTTCCCATATTTATCCAGTCATCTAATGCATCTTCTTAAGCATCGACCGTGTCTGGGAACTTTGTTAGGTTTTCATAGATGGTAAATAGAGCAGATCCTTGCTCTGTTGGAACTCATTCTTGAGGGAGGAAGGGGAGAAACAGACAAAAAGCAAACATAAATATATTATAAAATGTGATAAAAAATGAATAGGGTAGAATGATAGACGCAAAATCAAGTTGGACTGGGAACCTAGAGAAATTTAGCGGAGAGGCCTCCATTAGCAATGACTAATGCCTCCAGCCGTGGCCTGAATCCCAACTCCTCCCTCTTCTCAGGAATCTTACTCTCCTCTCTCACTTTTATCTTCAGTCTCTGCCTGTGAACACTGTTTTAGCAGTATTTTTAAAATGCTTTAACATTCTTTGTTCCTCCATCCCTACCTCACTTGTGGTGACCACCATGACTCTTTAACTGGTCTCCCATTCCTGCTCAGATCTTTGCATGCTGGCCAGCGTATCCCCAAAGGAGAGGACCTGGTGATTTCCTGAACAAGCAATCTTTTCTTTAAAGAAAAAAAAAAAATTAGGATTTATTGAGAGAAAATCTCCCAGAGCAGGAGGGGACACAAGGGGGTTGCCTTGAGCAAGCAGTCTTAGACTGGCCACTCACTAGACCTCTCTGCAGCATTTGGTAGGCTCTTGCATTCCTTTGTGATGCTTTTTTTTCTTCCCTGGTTGCTATCTTCTAGTTTTCTTTCTTCCTCCCTGGTATCTCCTCTATCTCCTAGGGTTATCCAGGGGTTTGTTCTCACCCTACTCTGCTCTCTGTAGGGTCTTCAGGTGAGTCATGTTCCTACAGCTTCAACTATCAACACTAGGAAGTGAGTCCCAGATTGGTATCCTAGCTAAAAGCGTTCTCCAGTGTTCCAACTTGTTATCCACAGTAATGGACTTATCCTTGTCCTCTAGGCAAAAAACAAAACACATGAGCAACAACAGCAAAAACATAAGTCCAAAATGGATTTTCATTTTCACTGCCACCCCATATCTGCTTCACGGTTAGCCAAGATTTTGTCCTGTGTTTTTTTTGGCAGTGTCTGCACCATTCACCAAGAGGTTACAGCAGAAGCCTCACAGTGATGCTGGGGTTCTCCCTCACCCCGCCCACCGCCCACATCCTGATAGTCACTAAGCCTTGTTGCTTCTTCATGCTGTGAAATCCCATAAACCTCTGCTCTAGTCACACTGGCCTTGTCTTGCTTTAGAGTCTAGAAATAGCAAAGGCAGAAATGTTGGCCTGAACAAAAATTGAAGTAATATATCTGGAGTTTTATACTTACATTCCCATGTGGCAACATCCAACCAGGGCTGAGTTTCCAGTACCCATGTATGCTGGAGGCTGGGTGCTTTCTCCTTCCTTCTAGACCTGTGGCCCTTGTTTACAGTAGTTTTCTGGTTTCCATGGACTTCTGAGCTAGCGACCCTAGGCTGAGATGATTCTCAGCAGCCTAGGACTCCCTAGTGGCTTACTGCCTATTTTCCTGCACCTAGTTTTGCATTCCTTCTGTCTTCCAGCTTATTGCTGGTGTGACTTTTTTCCAGCCCCTCCTGATAAAAATTCAATGCCTCCCTCTTGATTTTTGGCTAAACCCCAACTCTGAAGGGGTGACTATGACATATCACAGGTTGGGTATATCAGATGGAAAGTAGCACTCTCTATCGTCTTTATTATTGTACCCAAGTTTCTCAAGATGCTTTTGAACTTCTGTGGGGTGGCTAATACGGAATTTTAGTGTTGACTGCAGCCTCTGCTATCTTCAAACTATTTCCACAAACCTGACCACTGTCCCACTACCTCACAAGCCCCCTGGGTGGAGATGGGCGGGGTCAATTCCACATCCCCACCAGTGGGATTTCTGTAACTATAATAGAGGCACGGGCTACCCCAGGAGCCCTCACCCATGGAAACATGGTGGGCCCTGTTTCACAGTTGGTACCCAGCTTCATACCATGTGTTCCCAAGGTCACTCGACTGCCTTTGGACTGTCCTGGCCCAGAACTCAAGTTTCTCTCAGTGTCTAGCCAGGAAACTTTCCACAGTGCTCCATGGGCTCACCAGGCTGAAATTCCCTTTCTCCTGTGTTCATTGTCTAACTGATTTCCCCCTTTTCAACATTTGGGCCCAGAAAGTCCTTCCTGGAAATCACTGCTCCCAGCCCTCTATGGTGCATATGCAGTGTGCACACATACGTACCACCTACCTTATGTACCTGTGATGGCAGTCTGTGTTACAACACCATGCTCTACTCACCGGATGCTGAGCACCATGAAGATATGCCTGTGTTTTACTTGTATTTGGACCAGCCACAGTGTGTATTTAACAGCTGTCTGAACTAAACCACAGTTATGTTTTTTATTCGTTTACTGCATGCTTTATGGAAGAGTGCTTATATTTTAGACTTAAAAGGAAGTTCTCCCCACAGACCTCCACCCCTGGTTTTTGGTACATCCAAATTTAATATATATCTTCACACTTTTTACATTTTTGATCAACCATGTCTTTTGAGATAAAATGTTACTTAGGAAAAATCGGAAGTCTAATACAGAAGTGCTCTATGCCTTGTTCGCTTCAGTTAACCTCACCTGAACCTTTTATGGACTTGGTCTGTCTTCCTTGAGGTCCATTGGCTGGGCTGCACTCTGCATTTCATAGTTTGTACAAGGTAGGAGAATGCTTTTTTAATTTCCATTAACCTTCTTGGTGATGGTGAGATGTGACTTTTTTTTTTTTTTGCTCTGATATCTTTGCCAGATTTGGTGGAAGTAGCAGGCTGGGAGAGGATCTGGGCTTTGCCACCAACAGCCTGTATTGTTCAATATCTAGAAGTCAGTTTCCTTGTCTGTACAATGGGTGTGTTAAAAGAAATTATCTCAAAAGTGTCTTATTTTTTAAAAAAAACCTGTAACTTCTTGGCTAACTTTTCTTTCTGATTCAGTTTTCTCATAAACAGCAAATCTAGATTTCTTTCTTGTTTTTTGGAGTTGGAGTTTTACTCTTGTCACCCAGGCTGGAGGAGTGCAATGGCACTCTCATGGCCACCATAGCCTTGGTCTGCTGGGCTTAGGTAACCCTTCCACCTCAACCTTCCAAGTAGCTGGAACTACAGATGCATGCCACCACACCTGACTAGTTTTTGTGATTTATTGTAGAGACAGGGTCTCACCAAGTTGCCCAGGGTGGTCTCAAAACCCCTGGGCTCAAGCAATCCTCTTGCTTTGGCCTCCCAAAGTGCTAGGATTACAGGCTGAGCCACTGCGCCCAGACAAATCTAGATTTCTTAAATGCATTATTCTGTTCTTATGTACCATAAAGTTCTTCAGTTCTTGTCTCTCTCTCCTTTTGAAGCCTATAAAATCACTCAGCTAATGCTGAATGTACTCATAAAGAGTATTTGGGGCCAACATGAAGATTTAGTTTATATTCCCACTTAGAGGCATTTATAGAGATGTTCAATAAAATGGGTCCCCTGTACTTGGATTTTCTTTGTGAACCTGTTCTCTGTCCATAAATGTGCCCATCTTCTCTTTCTAACCCATCTTTCCTTAGAGTAGATTGCATGCCTAATCTGAAAATCAATGTTGGTTAAAAAAAAATAAATACCCTGAGGTACAGAATGGAGTCAAATGCAGTGAACTACATCTTTAGGTTATTTGTTATCTTCAAGTTCCCAACTTGTCTAAGAATACTGAACGATTAGTACTATTTTATTTCTCATTTGAGAAACACCACCTTCCACACAGCAGGCCAAGTTTATTTCCACAGTGAGTCTGGTCTTTATTCCGCTGTTCGATTTCTAGGTCTGGATGTAAGCCCAGTCCCCAGAAGTCAGCATATCTTCTGGGATTCTTTCTGTGCACAGAGATGGCCACTGAGCCTAAGCAATTCTCTGACTATTTGTAATTCCATTCATGCATTTTGATGCACATGTCCTTGGATTCATGCAAAGGCTGGAGTGGACACCTTAGTTCAAGATCAGATCGGGAATACTCAAGCTTTTGCTATAATCTGACCTCAGACTTTTCCCGCTGCTTCAGAAGGTCATTTGAGAATGGGACCTACTGTGCTTTTCCATTTTTTATCAGTTAATTATTTGGAGAAAGATCATATGGAGGATATTCTAATATAAAATAAAAAATCTGATGAAGAAGCACAATGCATTTTCTGTATGTAGTTGCAGCAAATCTTGGTAGATGTACTTTTTTTTTTTTTTGTAAGCCTGTCTTTCCCCCAGTGAAAACTCTGGTAACCTGGGGAATTTCTCTTGAGAGCATACCAAAAATAGCATCAGTGTCTTCTCTTTCTCCAACCAGTCTTCCCCCCTACCCATGTAGTGCCAGCAAATATACCTATAGAAAAAAATACTGCTTGTTTTTATTCTAAGTTTCTATGGGCCAAGTCTTGATAGTGGATATGGATGTATGAGAGAGTTTAATGCCAAATATGAAACCCACCTCAAAAATGAATAAGGTTGAAATAAAAATGGATTTTTTTTCTTTTGGGAAAGTGATACATAAATAACAGTAGTAAAAGTTATTTTTATTGAAGATTTGGCCACTGTGCAGATTATATGATCTATTAACTATATCTTTTCACTATATCTTTTGCTCACAAATGCAGAAATTCAAATCCAAATCAGAATAACACAGACAGAAACACAGGAAAGCTACTGCCCACCCTCAGGTATGGCAGGAATGGCTCTTGCCTTGAAATTGACTGGAAGCAAAGACTGTCTCTTGTCCTCTCTTGTCTTTATTCCCTCAGAAACCATGACTGCAAGTAGCTCCAGGCTTACTTCCCTACAAATTCATGAGCAAAGCCAAAAGAAGGACTTCCCTGTTAGGTCCAGTTGGAACAAATCCTAGTGAAGAATTCTGATTGGCTCAGTTTGGGTCATATGCCCTTCCCTATCCTAATGGCTGTGGTTAGGGAAATGGGGTACTATGATTGGCTGAGACTGAGTCACATGTTCAACCCTATGGTCAGCAGGGGAGAGATTATTGAGGGGGTGTGCCTGGTGTTTCCCAACTGCCATTAGTTTTCAGTTTGGTTGACAGAGGCTGTGTGTGGTCTCCTTGAGTCTCATGCCTGCGTCTAGGAGAGCTAGTAGTATCATTCCCAGTACAGTTGGGAAAGAAGGGTGTAGAGGAACCAAAGTGTCCATAGTCATACACCTTGTATGTGTGGGTCACACAGCCTGTGTGTATCGATGCCAGAGCCTGGACCCAGGTCTGTAAATGTGGGAACTATTAGCCAATATGAATTTTGAAAGATTTACATCCTGTCAATATTTATACCTTCTGAAAAAGAAATTACTGTGAAGCCACACACCTCCTTTCAAAACTTATCTTCTCACTGTGCTGCATGGTATCCTTTAGTAAGGATATCAAACCAAAACACACGAGACTGAAAGAGGACAGTATTTTTGTGTTATGTTTTCACTAATGTTTTTATGCCTTTTGGGCCCCCAGTTTGTTCCTTAGACTCTTGTTTTTTTGTTTTTTTTTCCTGGGACTGAAATCTAAAATTAGTACTGACCTTTAGATTGAGAAGGTAGAGAGCATTTACACAGAGTCCAAGGGAATAATTTAGGCTGAGCTGGATAAAACTCAATAGAACCTAAGAGCAAGTATGCCATGCTTTTTAAGATACCTAATTGAAATCTGTTTGGTAGTTGACTTTTCCTAAAGTTTATAGTTACCTGTAGTTCAAAATGTATCACTTCTAAATAATAGAGATTTCCTTCTCCTCCTCTTCAAGTTCCTTCTCCTTTTCCTCCTCTATAGTATAGTAATTAAGAGATTGGAGGATTTGGAGGTCAGCGGTCAGAGGCTGTAAGTTACAAGTTAGAGATCACGAGCCATAGTCAAATTTCTGAACTTCTCCAAGCCTCGGTTTCTTCATCTGTGAGTTGGGCATAAAGGTAAATTATCCCTTATATGTTGTGAGGATGAAATGGGGAGTATACTTTAGGTACCAAGCCACAGTTGTGAGAGGAACCAAAAATGTCCATAGAGCTGACTTTCAGGGCACAAAGTGGCTCTGACTGGGTTATATTTGTCACACTAGTGAAGGTGAGGACCTAACTTCGAGACTTATGTTTTTGTTGTGACCTGATGAATGAGTGACCTGCTCTGTATCGATGCATGCTTTGCTTCCAGACCCCTTTCCTGTAACACTGTCAGTGGGCAGTAGTCCCCAGTGGTCAGCTGGTCACCTGGCCTTTCTGCAGGCT
The DNA here is from genome assembly GCF_000164805.1 of Carlito syrichta. Classification (NCBI taxonomy): domain Eukaryota; kingdom Metazoa; phylum Chordata; class Mammalia; order Primates; family Tarsiidae; genus Carlito; species Carlito syrichta. Next base: position 183,985 of record NW_007253525.1, read on the forward strand.
TCAGGCTCTTCAGGTACTGCTAGGGAGCAAAGGATGCATGAAATAACCTCCCGCTGACTCCACCCTTGCATCTGTGAGGAAATGTAGACAGCCATGTTACCAAGAGGTCTTTCTAGGGACACATTGGTAGTATAGCCTTGTCAGGCTGGGTGCTTTTTCCCCTTAGGTAACTAGTGAAGAATAAATAAATCCTTATGCCATACAAAAAATAATTTATTAGGCTTAATATTTAGGTTTTTGCAAGGGCAATATCCAAATACTTCTCTTTTCATCTTGGTTTATCAGACTTTGAAAAAGTCATTCGACCGTGATGATGTCCAGATACCCAGAAATAACCATTTTAAACATGTACTGAATGTATTTAAAGCACATAGTCATTAAATTATGATTTAATTCCCTTTGTGTAGCAAAGAGTTCTAAGAATGCTGGATTTCACCTCAGCAAACATTCCCAGATAGGAAATGTGTTTTCTGCTACCACTGATATGATTTTTTAGGATTTTACTAGTAAATGTCCGTTTGGGACTTTATACAGCATTCTGAGTATATGCCCACACTTGAATTGTTGGTCTAACTGTGAAATGGGACACGCCAGGGAGATTCTGTGTGGTGACTTAATTATAAAGATAGTTTTTTTTTTTTAACCCCCAAAGATGTGACTTTTCTCTTTGAAATGTATTTACTAAAAGACTCATCTTATGCCAAATCTGTGTTAATTTCTTAATGATGTGTTAGTTAAAATAGCAATTTGGAGGATTGTCTGAAGATGCCAGAGTATTCATAATAAACCTGTTCTTGTGCAGCCGGGTGGTAAATCATGAATATCAAAGTGCTAATCATACTAATGTGAATTAATTTAGCATAGTTGAAAGTATGAAGACATACTTGTTCCCATACATATAAGTCACTCCTTAGTCTAAAATGTCTTTGGGTAGGATAAGTACATTTAGAATAAGTGACAAAATTATGTTTTTGTACTCTTCTTTATCTTGTGTTCTCGTTTTGTGTGTCCTGTCTTCCCTGTTAGGAACCTTCAAATCTATCTTATTCAATGAATGACTGAGGCTAAGCCATGTAGCTGAGCAACAATGCAGGCCTCCATTGATGAAAGGTCAGAATGTTGCTGGACAAACCATAGGTTGGGAGTCAGGTGAACTTGGGTTTAAACTCCAGCTCTACACTTAGTAGTTGTTGACCTTAGGCAAAATACTTCCTCTCTGTACTCCATTTCCATAGCTAGTGAATAGAGATGATGAGCATGTTTTTCTTTTATCTCACTGTCTCTGATGCACAGGCAGGGACATAGGAAGTACAGTGACTCAAGTTACTTGGCACCATCAGGGCCGTGGCAGGTTGAGAATTCACGTCTCTGACTCCAGTCACCTGTTACTTCCCTGGATGCCAAGTCTGGGTACAGTGTGGCAACAGAACTACCATCACCTATCACCCACCCTTGATTAGCCCCCAGAAGTCCCCACTAACTTGTTGGCTCTTACCACCTGTTCCCTAGACAACATGGCTGATTCATGTCCCCTTTTTGTTCTCGGTCATGTTTTCTCTTTGTCCGCTCCCATGTTCTTGAGGAAGATTCTTCCCAGACTGTAAAAGAGATCCCATAAGATTTGCTCTTGGTGTGTCTACCCTATACAGGGCTTCAAGGGAGTTGAGGGTGGCGTGCAGCTGAAGAGCTAGCTTTTGAGCACTTACTCTGTAACAGGTGCTTAGAAGGACACAAAAGTGTCTACAAAACGGGCCAGTCTTTGAAGGGCTTATCTATTTAGATAGAAAGGGCACATCTGTGATATTTTAGCAATTCTATGGTCTAGAACAGTGGCATACTGTAATGGATGGGGAGGCCATCAGGGGATGCGTTGTCTGCAGAGGATTTAAAAGCAAAAATGAAGTTACCTCAGAGTTGATTTACTTCTTATTATCATCATGCACAGGTTGATAAAATGTTCTTCCACTGGATCTGATCAGTTCTACTACTGCCATCTTGTTCCTGTTGACCCATCTTGGGTCAATAATCAGCTACAAAAATGAATGATATCAATGAGAAATTTGGGAGGTCAAGCTGGCAGTGGTCAGGTGGACTGAATCATTGGAGAAGCTGCATGGAAGTCCTCTCCCCTCCCTCTTGGTTATAAAAGGACTCCAGGAGAACAGTCTGACCCTGAGGACTGGAGCGGTCACTGATGCCCATGTGAGCCATAGGCCAAGAAGGTGCTTTCTGTGCATTGCCTCAGTGCATTAGAGGGTGGTGGTCCCAGATGGTCCTGTAGATGAGGAACCCGGGCAAGTGGCAGGACATCTCCATGTGTAGGATCTTCCTTTGTGAGAGCAGGGTGATAATGCCCAGCTCTCAGGCAGTTGCCGGGAGGCTCAGTAGTGTGAATGTCAAGCCCTTCACAGAGAAGTGACTTAAGTGTCAATCATACTCATGATAGCATGTGACAGAAGTAAGTCTCTATGCACAAAGTGACGTTCTGGCACATAGCTGATAAATGTGAATGTCTAGATAGCCCTCATGGGCAACACAGTCCTCATTTTTTCTTATATTTTTCTCTCCACAAGATGCATTTTGCCCTAAACTTTATAGAATTGGTATTTATTGATTTGTATCAGCTAAGAGTTGGCTGTTTAGTCTCTCACATGCTCTTTATGACTGAATAAAGCAGATAACTCCTTCAGAGAGTAGAGATGAATTTCCTTGAAAAAAGAAGATGAAAGTTTTCATGGGCAACTTTGGAAAAGTGTGAAGTATTATTCACATGTAACTTTTACTTTCATTAGACACTCATGACTGCAAGTAATATGCAAAACTGCATTAAGGCTTGGTGCCTTCTGGGCCAGGCAGACAAGTTGGTACCTGAGCAATGCTTTTTAATAAGTCATTAAAAAGCACTGAAATGTCGGATTTTCTCTATGAAAAAGAGTGTGTCTGTCTCCTTTTAAAAACAGTGTGCCTAGCCGGGCTCGGTGGCTCAGCCTATAATCCCGCACCTTTGGGAGGCTGAGGTGAGTGGATTGCCTGAGCCCGCGGGTTCAAGACCCGCCTGGGCAGGCGAGACCTCATCTCTACAATAAATCAAAAAAGCAGCTGGGCGTGGTAGCGCGTGCCTGTAATTCTGGCTACTTGGAAGGCTGAGGCGGAAGGATCGCCAGAGCCCAGTAGGTCGAGGCTGCGGTGGCCGGGAGCGGCCACTGCACTCCAGTCTGGGCGACAAAATGAGACTCCAACTCAAAAAAAAAAAAAAAAAAACCAAAACAGTGTGCCTAATAGGAAACGAAGAAGGAAATTGCTATTTGGGTCCTTACAAAATCTTTCATGTTGCAAAGGTTTGGATAAGTTCATTAGTGAGAGTTCACAGACAGAGCAGGATGGATGAGTCATGAGTGACTGGTTGATAACAGACGGGGAAGGCACATTAGTCTGCAGTTCTCTTCATCAATATGTACTACTAATACCTATAGAGATTGCATGATGAAAGGGGGTTAAATTTTTTAAAGAGAAGCAAAGAAATTGTATGTTGATTTAGTACTTATTTCTGAGGTCATGACATCACAATTGTCAAATATTGAATGTTGTATGTTAAGGTAATGCTAGTTGCTGTAACAGATAGACTCAAACATGTACCATGACTCAAACACATGGAAGATTATTTTCCATTTGTCCAAAGCCCAAAGTAGGCATAGCTGTGTGAAACCTGGTGATGCAGTGACCCAGCCTCCTTCTGTCTCTATGTAACAGGTACTTGTCAAGGTCATGGTGCATGTCAGCATCAAGCTGGTCAAGCAGAAAGATCATGAAAACTTGCCTATGGGAGACCATGACAGGCCAGGCCTGGGAATGGCATATATCATTTCTACTCCTATTTCATTGATTGCAACTCAGACTTATATGCATCCAGCCTACATCAGAGGCTAAGAAAATGTAGTCCACATCTGTGGTTGGAAAGAAGCAGAAATGGGTTTGCTGAGGAGCTAGCTACTCGCTTTCAGGTGAAATTTTATTAAGACTATTAGAGGTCACTTCACCTTCATGTTAAAAAGTAGCGTAGTTGGCTGGGCATGGTGGCTCACACCCATAACCCTAGCACTTTGGAAGGACAAAGTGAGAGGGTTGTTTGAGCCCAGGAGTTTGAGACCAGCCTAGGCAACATAGCAAGACCTCATCTCTACAGGAAAAAAAAAATTTAGCAGGTGTTGTGTGCCTGTAGTTAGCTATTCTGGAGGCTGAGGTGGAAGGATCACCTAAGCTCAGGAGGTCGAGGCTGCAGTAAGCCGTGATCATGCCACTGCACTCTAGCCTGGTTGACAGAGTAAGCCTCTGACTTAAAAAAAATTTTTTAAAGCACAGTCAATAATGCACTGTGGGCATCATAAATATCTTTTTCTCTCTGAGGGCAATGGTTTTGATGCACTATGAAGGGCTTCTCGTGGCTTAGGGCAGATTTTTCAGTGGCAGTGCCACCCATCTATTTGAAAAGTGCTGTATCACAGGCAACTTGGAAGGTAGGGAGATGCTATGCTTGGGGAAACAGACAACTGAAAAAGTGAGCACAGGCATGTGGAAGATGCCTGGGCAGACTCAGTTAAATTGCTTCATGGAAGGTGGGAGTGGAAAGAAAAGTACTATTTCTAACTCATAATATATGTGATTTCACATGTTAGTCATCAAGTTTATTTAGGCAGATTGACCAAAACGTGTGGGGTGAGCGTGGGGATCTTCTCATTGGGAAGAGAGAAGGATTGTCTTATCTGGGGGTGCCTTATATTCAAGCACGTATGGGAATTAGAAGTTAGGCAAAGAAATAAAGAATGTATGCTGGAAGAAGGGGTGCCTAACTCCTATAGTGTGGGAGAGGGTTATCCGATATGCTGGAAACAATTCTGTGTCTGGGAATAAAAGGAGAGGCAAAACCAGGGGGAAGGGGAATGGGATCAACACCAATCCTGTGTTTTGATGAGCGCATGAAAAGGGACCTGGAGGGATTGGGCAGGAGGAAGGCAGGTGACCCTCTCTCTTGGAGAAACCTCTGGCAGTAGCAATCTCACGAAGGTGGGCATACCTGTGTGTTCCCTCACCTCCTTCGTGACATGGGCAGTTTCCCCAATCTCTCTGCATCTCTGAGTGTGAGATTCAGTGAGATGACATGCTCACAGGGCTGTGCACACGGTAGGGGCTGTAGGAATGTTTCTTCCCCATCTCCTATGCAGTTACTTCCAGCTCCGTCATTGGGGAACATCATCTCTGCAATTGGCCATGAGAAATTGGGGTGACGTTCTTTCCTATAAAATGCAACTTGATGCCAAAAAGAAACTTTGACTCCTTTCTTCCCTAAAGATTCCTCAGTGCAGTATCTTATCCCAGAGATTATATAGAAGTGTCAAGGAGAACTTTCATTGTCACTGACTTTGAATTCCAGAAGTCCTTGCTCTTCTGTCTTAGCTTTGGATGTTGGTGAAGGAGAGGGAGCAAGCAGGTCCAAGAAGGAAAGTCCTGTGGTGTCTAAGAGCTACAGATAAGGAAACGGAGTCACAGAGCCGGTATGTGACTTGCCTAATGCAGGTAGGCCTAGGACTAGACAACAGGCCTGTTTCACAATTGTGTCAAAGTGGTCACAGGTTTCTTGTGGGAAATAGTTAGACATCCCCCGACATCTAAATCCTTTCAGAAAGTATTAGTGTCCACTGAGATAAAGGAAGGGGAGTCAGGCTAAAGGAAGATGCTCAGTCGGTGGGCGACTCAAGTCAAGTTCATGCTTCCTATTGCTTCAGAGGGTTTCTAAGCTTTGAAGAACTTTTATGATGTGATGGTTGCTTGCTAGGAAAAAAATGTAAATATAGACTGGTCATTTTTAAAAAACTATTTCTTTGAGATTGTATTTGCTTACAGACTCTTTGTACTGAGAGAAAAGAGCAAAAAAAGCAAAGAATTGGAGATAAAAGCACAGGAACCTTTTCTTTCTTTTTTTTAGATTCAAGATTTAAAATGTATTTTTTTATTATAAAGATGTGGGGTACAATTCAGGGTTAGGTATATGAACATTGATTACGCAGGTACCTTTGTTGATGAGGTATGCACTTGTGGAAGTTATTAACTATCTTCTCACATCTTCCCCATCCCTCAATCCCTTTTCTTTGGAAGCATTTCCAGATTCTGTGCCTATAGATACACATATTTTATTTACTTGCTTAATATAATTTGGAAGATGGCTCATATAATTTTCCCCAGAAGTTAAAATGTGGGAATCAGGACCATCTATCTCTTGTCCCCAGTCCAAACTCTTTTTGGATGACTGTCTTATTTGTTGCAATGCCAAAAAGTTGCACTGAAGGATTGGGATGGGCCAAACCTGTGTGGGTTTTTTGCACTAAGCCTGAATAAAAAGGAGACTTATTACAAGAACCAGAATGGAAAACTGAAAAAGAAGGGGAAAATGTCTACTCAGGTATCACCTCCATGGCTGTCAGAACTTATCTCAAAGCAGCCCCATGTCATCTAGTAAAAAATAGGAAATTATGGCTCCACATTTGCTGCTGGAATCCTTTTTTTTTTTCTTTGAGTTGTGGTCTCACTCTGTCATCCAGGCTGCAGTGCAGTGGCATGGTCACATTTCACCATGGTCTTTCTAGGCTCAGGTGATCCGTCCACCTTAGCCTCCCAAGTAGCTGGGACTACAGACATGCACTGTAACTGGCTAATTTTCTAAATTTTTTGTAGAGATGAGTTCTTGCTGTGTTGCCTA
>NW_007253525.1:190755-198918 GCF_000164805.1 Carlito syrichta
GAGGAGCCATTTTTTTTAGTGCAATGTCTTTGATATATTTGGAGAGAGGATAGGAGAGATGTTGTCTGTCTGTTTTCCTGAACATTTTCTTTAATTTCTAAACTGCTTAAATGAACCTACTTGGGGACATATGTGTATTAGAAAGCTGATTTAGATACACCAAGCTCTTCCTTTCCCTTCTGCCTCCTCAGATTCTATAATTCAAGTTCAGCACTCTCCTGACTTCTCTCTATTTGTCCATGTGAAAAAATAGTAAGTAAATATCACCTGTTGTTAAAGGGAGAAGAAAAAACATAATATGAGTCACCAAATGGTACTGCATTTTATTTTCATGCTGTCAGAGGACCTGACTGCTTAGATGGTATCTCACTGGGGGACCCACAGCATGAAACATAGATGACATATTTAGAGTTTCTCAAGATACCCAGGCTTGGTGCAGATCAGAGATAGTAACAGTGACCAGACTCACAAGAGATGGATGAATAATAACAAGTTCCCTTGGCCAACGAGGACATTCCCCACCTTAACAAAATCTCCATGGGATGTCCACTTGTCATGGGAAGGTTGATTGCTAATACCATGTGAAATCAGGTTGATGGCCCACATTCCAGAACTAAAACCTGGGTTATTTCTAGATGGCCCGTAGGGAATTTTCTAGTCTATCAGCACAAGAGGTTTAGTTCTTCAACAAAAGTTCCTGATACAATAGATTCCTTCATTCACAGATGTTGGGAATGTCTTGTAGATTAACTGTAATGTACAAGAATAGCCCCTGGTGAGAGACTACAGATAATTTTTCATTCCTTTCGTTATTTTTCATTGTTTCTTCATTTGGAACGAAAGGATTAAAGATTTGCACATCTAAGGAATAACACTTAGTTGTGACTAGTGCTTTCATTTGTTCAATAAATATAAGTCTGGTGTCTATAATGTTACGTGACTTTAAATTCTGATGCTTTCTTTCTTGGGTGATTTGATTTTTGTTTGTCAGTTGCCACCACTGTGAGCCACTCACTCATCTTGCCTGTTAGGGGAAGGTATGTCTGCTCTTTGGGCTTTCTCCTCCTCTTACTAATTTTCTTTATGGTAGGACACTAATAATCAGTGTCATTGCATATAAAGAAAAATAGCCACCTTCCTTATTGCTGGAAACTCTTAATACAGCATATCATATGCTACCTTGTTTCCTGATCCTTTAAGGGCTTCTGTCTTCTGTTAGTCTCTAGGCTCTTAAGGTTAGGCTCTGCTTTCTCTTCATCTGTGTAATGTCTGCCATTGTGCTCTCCTCTTGGCATAGACCCTCAATAACTGTTTCATTAACTAGGAGAGCACATGAGCTGTTGGTGCTACCTCTAAAGCTTAGTAGAATTGGAAGATGCCGGGCTTGGTGGCTCAGCCTGTAATCCCGTGCCTTTGGGAGGCTGAAGTGAGTGGATTGCCTGAGCCTGCAGGTTTGAGACCCGCCTGGGCAACTTGGCGAGACCTCATCTCTACAATAAATCAAAAAATTATTAACCGGTTGTTGTAGTGCACGCCTGTAGTTCCAGCTACTTGGAAGGCTGAGGCGGAAGGATTGCTGGACCCCAGCAGGTCGAGGCTGCAGTGGCCAGGAGTGGCCACTGCACTCCAGTCTGGGCGACAGAGTGAGACTCCAACTCAAAAAAATAAAGCCGGGCTCAGTGGCTCAGCCTGTAATCCCGCGCCTTTGGGAGGCTGAGGTGAGTGGATTGCCTGAGCCCACGGGTTCGAGACCCGCCTGGGCAACTTGGCGAGACCTCATCTCTACAATAAATCAAAAAATTTTTAGCTGGGTGTGGTAGCGCATGCCTGTAGTTCCAGCTACTTGGAAGGTTGAGGCAGAAGGATCGCCAGAGCCCAGCAGGTCGAGGCTGCGGTGGCCGGGAGTGGCCACTGCACTCCAGTCTGGGCGACGGAGTGAGACTCCAACTCAATAAATAAATAAATAAATAAATAAATAAATAAATAAAATAAATGAAGGATGATCATAAGTCCAGTAGCACCCCTTTTCTCAAGATCCCAGGATTCTGGGCACTCTTCTTTTAGCATTGCACCTTTCTTCAATCCCACACATGCTCTCTTCAACCACCCTTTGATCAGGCACCTTGATCAACCACCAAGAATGTCAAGGTAGCCTTTCCGACTCCAGCAGCTATAAGCATTTAAGAGACCACAGTTTTGACTCCTGAAGGAAGGATGTTCTTACACATGGTCTTGTCCTCCTGGCAGGCAACTTGCTGTTATTTTGGAGACTTTCTCTGGGCTACAGGGGCTTGAACCAGTCATGTCTAGAAGTGTTTGTTTTCTCAGGAAAAGCAGCCCTATTAAAGCTATTGTTTTTAAGTCATTTGGATCATTAAAAACCTTTGATCATCAATTCACAGTGTTAAAATTTAGGAGTGGTTGGGGCTTAAGGCAAGCAATATTGAATTAAATGTGTAGAGCACTTTAAGACAGCGTTTGATTGTACATTTAAAATAGGGAATGCAAATTGAAATTCCTCCTGGGTGCTTTAAATCATGCATTATATGTGCAGTATTTTCAATTAGCTGCAGAAAAAAAATATGTTCAGTATGGCTCTATTTTTACAGCTGGAAATTACCCAGAGAACACAATTGACTATTTCATACATGTGAGATTTATTTAAATGACTCGTGGGGCATTTGCAGTTTAACCAATAATTGAAAATATTGTTGCAGCATGGCAGGTAAAACTAGGAAGTCATTTTACATTCCTGAAAAGTACTCCAAACTCAGTATCATTATATTAGTTAAAGTAGAGAGGGAGTTCACTCAGAACCGAGATTCAGTCCTTCACATTTCATTTTGGGTTTTGGCTTGCCACGAAAAGAAAGAAAATGCTTAACTGTGCAGTGGTACATTCCAGAAGGAGCCCAAACACTGAAATGTTTTCTTGTTTCTCTTCTGTTTTTATGAGCCAAACACAGATGAAAGCCCACATCAGATAAGAGGAGTCCTATCCTTCCCCCAACTCTTTTCTGACCCCCCTACCCCTTCCCCACCTTCCTTTGTGCCATTTCACATCGAGCATCACCTAGAATACTGATGCAGAAAGCTAAGTCGAGTCTCTCAAGATGGAAATCAACACTTCCATGGTTGTTCATATATGTAACTAGGGATTTGGAATGCATGTCCCCACTGACATGATGTTGTAAATGGAGGTGAGATAATACTGTATTAAAATGCATTATTTCTCATGTGATTCAGACAAAGTGTAGATTAATTAGGCATTTGAGGGTAGAATTATAATTCTAACCACCAATTTCTAACTTTTCCTTGTAATAGCAGCTTCCAGCCAGGGGTGATCCTTCCTCTATCCTCCAAGGACATTCATCAGTATCTCCAGACATTTAGTTGGCACATCTGAGAAGGGTGCTACTAGCATCTAATGAGTAAAGACCAGAGATACTGCTAAACATCCTGTAATACACAGGACAACCCCCTCCAATGAAGAATTATCCTGCTCCACCTGTCAAGAGTGCCAAGGTTGTGAAACCTTGCTCTAGAATACAAGTATACATTCTTGTTTTTTCTTAAAAAAAAAAAAAAGACTTCCCCAAATACTTTAGACCATACCTGCTTATGAGATGTTGGCTTTTATAATGGACCTTAGTATGTGATATGAATTAAGTTGATTGTTGAAGATCTGGCTTCTTCATCAATGCCTTGATTATGTATCGAATGCCTTGGTGTCCACGTGCCGTGTTGGATGCTAGGGTACTGTGGCGAACGGGATAGACAAGATCCCTGCTATGCTCACCAGACACAGGAGAAGGGAAGATGATACAAGCTCCAGTCAGAGGGATCATAGGAATGGAGGCCTGAGGCTGGGAAAAGCTGGGCGTAATTGTCCCCTCTTATCCTCGGCTTTAGCTATACAGCTTAAAAATAGGTGGGTACAGTAAGATATTTTGAGAGAGAGAGAAACCACATTCACATAACTTTTTTTTACAGAACGTTGTTATAATTATCCTATTTTATTATTAGTTGTTTTTCATCTCTTACTGTGCCTAATTTATACTTTAAACTTTATCATAGATATATCTGTGTAGGAAAAAACATAGTGTCTCTAGAATTTGATACTGGCCGTGGTTTCAGGCATCCATGGGGGTTGGGGGAGAGGTCTTGGAATGTATCCTTTGCAGATAAGGGGACACTACTATGATCTCTGGAGAAGGAAACTAAATCAAGACCAGACAGGCTGACTCAGAGGCTGTGGGATGGGGTGTGCATTTCCTTGAAAGGCTGTAGGCAAGTCATCAGAGTGTTTAACTCAGATCTTGGTGCAGAAGGTCATGATCAACTTTCCCTATCAGCAGAATCACTGGAGCAGTTAGTGCAGGTGGCAGGTTGGGTCTAGGAACCCAGTGTTCGCCTCTAGAGATGTTAGTGGCTTGGACTGGGGGCAGAGGAGATGGAGAGAGGTGGTCCATTCAAATGATGGAGCTTATTGGTAGCTCAACGGGATAAGTGAAAGGATGAAGGATGATTCCTGGATTTTGGCTTAGATTAACAGATGGATGGTGGTAGTGTCAACTTAGTAGCCTGGGAGAACAGTAGGGTTGGGGCGGGGAGTACTTTTTCCTCCCACCCTAGAATTTTTCTGAAAACTGATAAGGGTATTTCCATGTATCTTTCTATCCCAATTATTTTTTTAAAAGTGTGTTTTAGGGTGTACTTGCAGAAATTTAAGGTTTTTCTCCTAGGTTCCCTCTTCTTCTAGTTCCATTATAATACTCTTTTCAGTGGAGCTCAGAATTATGTCTAAATGGTCTGTTTGGGTAATCTCAGGCATTTTCTATATTCACTGTTTCATCCATGTAAACAAAACAGTGATGCAAGTCGGCTTAAGATCCAGATCTACCATTGAGTCTCTTGACTACTGAGGCAGGACTGGTCTGGTTTCGCCACACTAAAACATTTAAGTAGTGTATTCCCACTCTATTTCAATTTCAGGCTGGTAGGAAAACACTTCCTTATTCATGAGCTTGGCGGCCTTGGAAAGGACACAAGGAAGATTGCAAAAGCCTGATGCCCGTTTCCTCAGTTGCCAGTGACCACCAGTCATTTCCTGACCCCATCACTGGGGATCTTGATGGAGGCCGCAGGAGCTGGGCTGCTGCTCCAGGGAGGGCAAGGCTTCTCAGGTCACCTTCCCTGAGGATGTCCCTGAGGGACAGATGTGAAACTCTGATACTAGACCCTTGAGGAGTCCCTTCTACAGCAAATAAATAAAGGAGAGTGAAAAAAGGCCATGAGCAAATTTTAAAAGGCAGCTTTAAAAAATCATTTTGACTTTTAGAGATTAGAATTTTAAAATATTTTGCAGTTGAAGAAAATGTTAAACTGAGCTGTAATGTGGACCTTCAGAGACTGAAGAAAGGACCCTAGCCCTTTATGATGATGGTGGTAAAGGAGTAATGACAGAGGCCAGTTTTGGTTGGAAACCCCCAAAACTGTCCTAAGAACCTGAGATATAGTTCCTTTTTTAATCACTACAACTCTTAAGGTAGGGACTACTATTACACCCAATTTATAGATGAGGAAACCGAGGCACAGTGAAGGTAAGCACTTGTCAAAAGTCATTCAGTTAATTGGTAGTGGAACTGGAATTTGATCTTGGGTGGTTTGTCTCAGGAACCTGCAGAGGCAGGCTGTACTGCTGAGGCCATGCACAGTGTTCAAGATCCTTTTATTTGTGTATTTATTAAAGAATAAGAATTGATGCTGTCACAAATCCAATTATTATGAAAATATACAATTTTGCAAAAACATAATATTTTTGGTACCTTTTAAAAGAACATCTACAGTTTTAATGTGCCATTAGGAAAAGAATTAAAGTGATAAAAAGATCTGTGTTAAGGTACATTGGCAATTTGCTGACTAAAATTTTAGTTTTTTTTTTTGTTTTTTTTTTTTACTTTTCATTTAGAGATAGTTGTAGAGTCATGTGCAGTTGTAAAAAATAATACAGAGATCTTATGCCCTTTCCCCAATTTCCCTCAAAGGTATGATCTTACATAACCGTGGTGCAATATTACAACCAGGAAATTCACGTGGACACAATCCATTCACCTTACTTGGATCTCAGTTTTACATGTACTCATTGGTGTGTATTTACTTCTATGCAGTTTTGTCACATGTAGATTTGTGTGACCACCACCACAGTTAAGAGACAGAGCAGTTCCATCACAAGGACCCCTCATGCTCCTTTTACACTCACACTCAACCCCTTCCCCTCTTCCTCTCTGGACCTTGGAAACCATAAATCTGTTCTCCACCTTGTACTTTGTCATTTCAACATTGTCTCATAAGTGGAAATATATAGAATGTATGCTTTTGAGATGGATTTTTTTCATTCAGCATAATTCCTTTGAGATCCACCCAAGTTTGTGGTGTATATCAATAGTTTATTTATTTTTACTGCTGAGTAGTATTACATAGTATGATGTATCAGTTTGTTTAATCATTTACCCATTGAAGAACATCTGGGTTGTTTCCAGTTTGGGGCCACTAGAAATAGAGTTGCTATGAACATTGGCATATATAGGTTTTTATGTGAACATGAAATTTTCATTTCTCTGCAATACATGTCCAGGATTGCTAGATTGTCCATAACATCTGGTGGATTAAGTACATGTTTAGTTTTGTAAGAAACTGCCAGGCTATTTTCTAGAGTGGTTTTGCTATATTACGTTTGCACCAGCAGTAAGTTTCTTTTCCTTCTCATCAGCAGTTGATGTTGTCACTAGCATTTATTTTAGCTGTATTTTGATAGGCATGTAGCAATATCTCATTGTGGTTTTAATTTGTATTTCCCTAATGACTTATAGTGTTGGACATCTTTTCATGGCCTTATTTGCCATCTGTACATCTTCTTTAATGGAATGCCTGTTCCTATCTTTTTGCCCATTTCCTAATTGGGATTTTTTTTTTTTTTTTGCAACTGGGTTTTTAGAGTTCTTTATGTATACTAGATACTAGTCTTTTGTCAGATATGTGGCTTGCAAATATTTTCTTCTAGTATTCTCATCATACTTGTGGGATATTTTGCATAGCAAAATTTTAAGTTTTGATGAGGCCTAATTTATCAGCTTTTTAATTTATCAGTTTTTCCTTTCTTTTTATGATGCTCATGCTTTTAATGTCAAATCTAAGAAAAAATAGGCTTTGATTTCTGCCTCTTGTAATGTGCACTGACTGATGGTTGAGAAAGAAGACTGTGAAACAAGATGGACACTGAAGTATGAACAGTTCTTCCAGATTTTGTCCAGTTGGGTTCTGGTGTGTACTTACTCCCTGGGAGCTTTCTGGACCAATTATATCTAGTTACCTATTTCTAAGCAAAACAGAACCCACACCCCTACTTTTTTCCTCACCCTCACAAAAAGGGACTAGGGCCCAGCTAGAGAAGAAAGGAGATTCAGCAGATGAACACAGAATTAGGTTTCCAATTGCCCCTGCCAGTCACCCCAGAAAGCAGAAAGGCCTCGTGAAGGAGGTCCTCTTTTGTGCACCGGGATGCCCTCTTTTTCTCAGGGGAGTCCAGAGGCGATCCCCGTGGATAACAGACATGCTTCTTCTAAGCTGTGAGGGCCCCTTTGGCAGTGTCCACAGAGGATGTGGGCTTTAATCAGACAGGAACTCATGGCTCCCACATTCCTATTTCAGTCAGCTGAAGAGAAGGGCAAGAAACCTCATACTTAACTGTGTAGAGTGGGACTCTAGACTCCTAGGGCTCACAATTCCAGTGAAATCTACTTTGTTACTCTGAAGTCTAGATGGTATTTCCAAGGTTGCCATGTAAAGAAGTGCTCTATATTAAATATAGTTTATCCATTCATTTTTTTCCACAAACACTAATGGAGCACCAGTGTTCTAGGCACAGAGTTGGGGTTCTAGGGGGAGAACAGAGACTAAAAGGACCTGGCACCTCTCTCCAGCTTCATACAGTCTAGAGCCGTGGTTCTCAACTTGGATGATTTTGTCCTTCAGGGAGTATTTGGCAATGTCTGAAGTCATTTTTGGTTTCATAACTGGATGTGGGGCTAGGCAGGGTGATGCCATAACATCTGGCCGGTAGGGACATTACAGAAACATTTCCTGCCCCAGAAACACGAGCCCA
>NW_007253525.1:198938-269475 GCF_000164805.1 Carlito syrichta
GTCTCAAACCCTCAGGCTCAGGCAATCCACTCACCTCAGCCTCCCAAAGGCGCGGGATTACAGGCTGAGCCACCGAGCCCGGCTGGTAGGGACATTATTAAACATCGTACAATGCACAGGATAGCTGTCTGCAACAAAGATTATCCAGCACAAAATGTCACTAGTGATGAGGTTGAGAAAACATGGAGTAGAGGGAAAACAGACTTTAATCAAATCCTCATATTACTGAATTGGTATTTACATTCATTTTCACATATTTACTTTACAAATGTTCTCACAGCAAGTAGAGTGTACTAACAAAGGAGGCTGAGGCACAGCTGGGCAGGGATGAGAGGCCGTGGCCAGGGAAGCCTGCAAGGAAGGGCCGTGTGGGTGAACATTGGAAGATGGGCTGGATACAACTGGACAAAGAGGCAGAGGGATGGGGGCAGGGGACAGTGTTCCAGACAGAGGCTGCAAGTGCAAAAAAGACTTGCGTTAGGAGGTCCACAGGTGATTCTGGAAATAGCTCTCATTTCACATTATCATCATCTTACAGCCTTTACAAGATAAGGCCAGCCCTGTGGCCATGACACTGACAGACAGGCAGCTCATCAGGACACAGTGGTCGTAAGAATAATTTAGGGTAGGTGTGCACATTTTAAGCTTTCTCTCTGTGCCTGGTAGTTCTGTTTCCTGAACCTGAATGATAGAACTGGCTTTGGCTTAGTGAGAAAAAGGCAGCCAGTGAGGAGAGACCAGGCAGTGGGCAGGGAGGACAGGTCTACAGGAGGTAATAACTGGTAATGTCCGCCACAGTTCCCTGCTGCTGCTCTGTGGGAAGGATTTCGGGAGATGGAAGTGTAAGGAAGCTGGGTCTCCCCTCTTCCTGCAGAGAAACAACTGCCCAGTCACTCAGCCTGGTTTTTTTTTTTTTTTGAGTTGGAGTCTCACTGTGTCGGCCAGACTGGAGTGCAGTGGCCGCTCCCGGCCACCGCAGCCTCAACCTGCTGGGGCTTCGGCGATCCTTCCACCTCAGTCTTTCGAGTAGCCAGAATTACAGGCATGCGCTACCACGCCCAGCTGATTTTTTGATTTATTGTAGAGATGAGGTCTCGCTGCCCAGGCGGGTCTCGAACCCGTGGGCTCAGGCAATCCACTCACCTCAGCCTCCCAAAGGCGCGGGATTACAGGCTGAGCCACCGAGCCCGACTGGTTTTTTTTTTTTTTTTGAGTCAGAATCTCACTTTGTTGCCCAGACTGGAGTGCAGTGGTATGCTGCTTATGGCCACCGCAGCCTCGACCAGCTAGATTCAGGCAATCTTTCCAAGAACCTGGAACTACAGGTTTGTGCCACGAGGCCCAGCTAATTTTTTAATTTATTGCAGAGATGAGGTCTCACCATGTTGCCCAGATTGATCTCAAACCCGCAGGTTCAGGCAATCCTCTCACCTTTGCCTCCCTCCCAAAGTACTGGGATTATTGGCATGAGCCACTGTGCCCAGCCCAACCTGGTGTTAATGCCTTCTTTCCTCAATGCTTCCTGCAGGAAACTCCAGGGAAAGCTTGCCTCTGGCTGCAGAACTTCTCAACAGGTTGCAGACGAACTTGTGATGATAAATTTGATAAGGTGGGCTGGCAGGCCAAAGCTGCAGTTACTGGCACCACAACCCTTCTTTCTAGAATTCAAAAAAGTAGGCTGGATTCCTTCTTCTCCCACATAAAGAAACAAGTGTCAAGGCAGTCATTGTTTTCATGAGAAACAGTCCAGGACTTCACATGTAGACCTTGATTCTAAATTAAAGAAAGTCAGAGGTATCATTGTGTGACACCTGAGGGCAGAGTGGGGATGTTGCCCTTTTTTGCTCTAGAAGTTTTCATCGTCGACACTACTGATATTTTGGGCTGGACGATTCTTTGGTGTGGGGACTGTCTTAGATGCTGAAGAATGTTTAGCAGCATCCCTGACCTCCACCCACTAGATGCCAATAATACCTTCCCCCAAGCGTGATATCAAAAGTATCTCCAGACATTGCCAAATCTCTCCAGGAGTAAGGGAGGGGGAGTAGTGACACCCACCATCCCCTGTTAACCACTGCACAGTAGCGGGATACTGCTGAGTTGGGGGGTACAACATCCATAAGCGTAGCTGATCTCAAACCAGGCAAAGTGGGGACCAAAGGGAGGCCCAAATTATACTGTACAATGTCCACTTGTATGCCTAATCCTGAATTGTACCCCACATCTTTAAAATAAAATATAAAAATAATTGCCGGGCTCGGTGGCTCAGCCTGTAATCCCGTGCCTTGGGAGGCTGAGGTGAGTGGATTGCCTGAGCCTGCGGGTTCAAGACCCACCTGGGCAACTTGGTGAGACCTCATCTCTACAATAAATCAAAAAATTAGCCAGGTGTGGTAGCGCACACCTGTAATTCCAGCTACTTGGAAGGCTGAGGCGGAAGGATCACCGGAGCCAGCAGGTTGAGGCTGCGGTGGTCGGGAGTGGCCACTGCACTCCAGTCAGGGCTACAGAGTGAGACTCCAACTCAAAACATAAAATAAAATAAGTAAATAAAAATAATTAAATAAATAATTTTTAAAAAGAACCATGGCACTAGAGTAACAAACATGATGTTCAATTCTGGTGCCTTGTAAAGCTGTGGTAGCTTGTTTACTCTGATTTATTGATGATTTAAGCACAGGACAGAGAGGTAAAAAGAAAGCAGTGTTTCTTCACCTTTTTCTCGGTTGCCCTTTTAAACTGCATCACAAGGCAGAGTGTGGCCAAGAGCATTGGCTTTCTGACATCAGATCTCTTCACCATGTGTGATTTATACAGTCTGGACAGATTACTTAATTTTCTAGGCCTCAGTTTTCATCACCTATAAAATATAAACACTAATGCCTACTTCTTAAATTGAGGATTAAACTAGATGTTGAAAATAAAGCTCCAGGTACAGTGTCTGTCATAGAGTAGATGTCTTAGTCTGTTTTGCCTGCTGTAACAAAATACCACAGATGGGGTAGCTTATCTGGAGGCTGGGAAGGCCAAGATCAAGGCACCAGCAGGTTCAGTGTTTAGTGAGGACCCACTTTCTGGTTCAGAGATAGCACCTTCTGGCTGTGTTCACACAGGTTAGGAGGAACCAGCTGGCTTTTTGAGATGCCTCTTATAAGTACACTAATCTTCTTTATAAGGGCACTAACCCCATGAATTCACCCTTATGATCTAATTGCCTCTCGAGGACCCAACTTCTGATGCCATCACCTGGGGGGGTAAAGATTTCAACAAATGGATTTTGGAGGAACACAAATATTCAGACCATAGCAGTAGGCGTTCAATAAATGATGGCTATTATTCTCGAGTATTGAAGCGTGCATTCCCCAAATTTTAAGGAAATTGGAAATTTTTTAAAGTTAGCCATAACTGTTGCTGCTGCTACCTCAAATAGTAATGGAACAGTCAATTGATTTCCAGTGAATTTTAATTAATTTATTTCATAGATATATATTAATATTAAGTTACTACCATATACTAAGTACTATGCTAAAAAAACACAGGGAATAAAACAATTAATAAAACACATTCCCTGTCATAATATATCTAATATGTAGATTTAGCCACATAATAGGTCTATTCATGTTCACCAAAATAGGGCTACCACTTACTGAAGAAACTCAGCATGAAATGGTCTGTGGGTTGTGATGTGGTGTTACATTCATCTTAATGTCTGTAAAGGGATCCCCACTCTATTACTTCCCAACTCTTTCTCCTTTTCCAATAAATGCCATTTTAAAAAAATAAAGACCATTTTTAATAAAAGTTTTATGAGGCTCTGATTTAGCCACTGTTGCGCTCCACCGCCTCCTCGGCTCCCTTTTAGAATGTATTTCAGCTGATCAGAAGTCTAAGATCCTGCTGCTTATGTTTTTATCAACAGAAAAGGGGTGCTTTGCATTTTCTTTGAAGGTAGTTCTTTTTTTTGTTGTTTTTTTTTGAGTTGCAGTCTCACTCTGTCACCGAGGCTGGAGTGCAGTGCTCACGGCCACCGCAGCCTCGACCTGCTGAACTCAGGCGATCCTTCCACCTCAGCCTCCCAGGTAGCTGGGACTACAGGCACATGATACCATGCCCAGCTAATTTTTTGATTTATTGTAGAGATGAGGTCTCGTCAAGTTGCTCAGGCTGGTCTAGAAACCATGGGCTCAGACAGTCCTCTCACTTCGGCCTCCCAAAGTACTGGGATTATAGGCATGAGCCACCGCGCTGGGCTGAAGGTAGGTTCTTATCAGCCCAATGACATTGTGTTGAGCAGATGTCGTTAACTTTTCCTTATTGTTGGATGTTGTAGGTCATGTTCTCCCAGAATCAGTCCCTGAGCCAAGGATAAAGTGCAAGTGATTCATTAAGGACATGCTCCCAGGTGAAACAGTGAGGGAATGGGGAGAGTGGGAATTAAGGAAGAAGCCAAGCAAGAGATGCTGTCAGGTACAGCCCCACACCCAGACCTAATAGGGAACTCTGAAGAGTCAGTTATGTCAGTAGTTGGTGGTGATTGGCCTCTGGGTGGGAATGGTGTATGTGAACTCTCAGCCACTTAAAGCACATTAAGAAAGTGGCCTTCAACTCCCACCAGTAATTGTCCAAGGTAACAGATGCAAACCATTAGCAACAAACCACACAGAAAGTAGAGGATAAATGCACAAAGCTGGTAAAAAGGTCACCCACAGTGTCCCCTACGCTGGAGATGTAGGTTGCAATTATTTATTGCAAAGAATATGGCAAGGCTTTTGCTACTAGAAATAACAGTGAACATTTTTGGACCTAAATCTTTTTTATTATGACATTAGGATTGATTGATAGAAGGGGTATTACTGTTTAAATAGGTTTATACATTTTTAAGATTATTTATGCATATCAGAGATTGCCTTTCAGAATTTTTTTTATCAATTTACACTTCTAACACTTGCTACTCATTTTTTATTGGCAATAATCTAGAGAATATTCATTTTTCATCTATGAGTTGGGAACCCATAGGCATATCAGAGTTATTCCAAGGGAGCAGAATAATCATGTTCAGGGCCCAGCTTTGCGTATATAGATTAATAAGTGATATCTCAAAATAAGATTTTTAAAAAATACATCTGAATTGATAAAAGAATTTGCATTTTATTAGAGTGTTTAGGAATTCACGGTTTATCATCTATTTTCACCAGTACTAAAATATAATTAGTCATGAACTATCCGAAAATTTTTTAAGTCTGAAAGAAGGTGCTTTTTGAGAATTGAGAACCATTGATCAATATCGTTATAATGTTTTGGGTCATCTCTTGGCTGTTGAATTAGAAAATCACTCATTTGAACCATTAGATCTTAAAGATTTGTCAAAAAAGAGGAGTCTACAGGACTTGATACATAAGTAAAATGGATGTATTGGCCTAAGTCAACAGACTGAAAAGATATCTTAGAACTATTAAATGTTTGAGAACATACTCACCCACCTTCACCATCACAGTCACCAACCCCTCCATTCTCTTATGGAGTCATCAAAACACACCAGCACTGTCTTAAATAGAAGGTATAAAGGTACACACAGGACTTTTTCAAGGTAGAAATCACTTTTCTTGCCTTGATACTTGAGACTTTCTAAATGGTTGTTGAAATAAAAATCAGAGACTATTTCAGGGTTTCAGCATTGAAGAACATAAGGAGAAGGGAGCTAACGTTGACTGAGCACTTGCTCTGAACCAGGCACTGTACTATTTACTATCTGTCTTTCTGTTTACATTTATTTAATTCTTATGACCACCCATAAGATTTGATTCCTAATATGGTAGAGGACAAAGCTGAGATGGATAAAGATTGCAACTTGCCTTAGATCACTTGGTTAATGGATGGTAGAATTGAGATTTGAACTTAGGTGAATATTCCCTGAAGTTTAGAGAAAAATAGAATAAATGTCCCATAATCTTGAGTTTTTAAAAGCCCCCATCCCTGCCTTCTCCTTAGTCCTATTCTCTCACTTCAAAGAGATTTTAGAATGAGTAAATATGTGGATAAAAGGCACTTGGATGTCAGAGGGTACTTAATAATAAAATGTGTGTATTTTCATTGAAGGAACCTTTCAGACATTATTGCCATACTTTTTGGTGGCTTAACAATTCTTTCCTAAAAATTTTTAGGTTCCTTTTTGGCCAAATTAGTGTCACAGAAAAAGGATATGCTTTGAAGTCAGATAAAAATTTAAGAAAAATTTCAAAAGTCTCTAAATCTCTCCAGTAACCTGAAAGAACACATTTTAAAAACCACCAAGCTGCTGTTTCTGATAAGTTGGCATTTCCTGTTTGCTCTTCTCTAAGTTTTAAAGATGCTGAGTCATTTTGATAGCACTCAGTACACTTCCCAAGTATTATCAGAAGCGCTTTAGTTCTCTTGTTAAACTGATTTGGTAACTTAAGAAAACGTGTTAGATATTTGGAAAATGAAGATAGGTCTTGGTGAACATATTTCAGTAGTGTTTATACAGATTTACGGGACCAGAGACCATATTTGAGGCTTAACTCCAATTACTTGTGCATTAACAGCTACTATCACTTTGTCGATACAGCCTTAATCTCCAGGAGTCGACTCCTGAAGGGTCTCTAGAGTGCCTTTTGCCAAACACCTTGAAGAGTTAGAACTTTGCCTGTTGGCATAGTATTGGTGAGAAACGTTTGTCCTGACTGCTGGGTGGCACATTCCCACTTAAAACCACTTAGAAATCTCAGTGTCATGGTCTAAAAGCTTTCTTATACATTTATTTCTTTGGGAAGCTCTGTCAAGAAAAACTATTGAGGGACATCATGATTCTGACACGATCTGATATGTAGTTTTTCTCTACCTGCTATGTAGACCCTCCAGAAGAAGTGGTTGCTCTAGGGGCAGATTAATAAGGGCCTTTGGTTCCAAGAACCAGAATCTTAGAAACACAGAGTTCGGAAGGATATCAATACTTTCCCAGTGTCTGAAAAAAATGACAATTTTCATTGAGCAGTAGGGAGGGACTGTAATAAATCAGGGGCTCTACTGATTGTCCTGTGTATCCATTGTTCATTCCAGGCGTTGGCATTGTTAGGATTCCATTTTTAGGATGGGTTTCATTTGAGAGACTCACTGATTTCACATGGGGGCAATCCACTTTGATTATCCTAGCCCAACTTTTAATGCCCAGCTGACTTCCTCATCTTTGCATCATCCAGTAGGTCTCCTCGGTTCTGGCAGGAGCTGTGGGAGGCCAACCGATTCATGTGTAAGCAGTCTGTCTTTCATAATTTGATTTTCAAATTATGTGCAAGCAGTCTGTGTAAAACTGTGTCAGCAGTTTGTCTTTCATAATTTGAGTTTCAATATTTGGATATAGTCCAGAGAGTGGTGTAAATGAACTTTGGATTTTCCTTATCATGGTTGCCCAGTTTTCCACAGCAATTTAGAGTTTATTAGATGAGGGTACTCAGGTTGTGGTCTCTAAATACTGTTTCTCACCAAAAGGAACCAGAGCTCCCTAGAAAAGTGGCTGATTCCACCTGGGACAGAAAATGTACAAAATGAGCCTGAAACATCTTGTCAAACCAGAAAACAAGGAAGCTAACAAGGTATAGGTCTGTATCAAAAAGTTTAAGAACCAACCTGAAGAGACTTGTTTTGACAGTCAATAAGAATAATATTTGCAGTGGATCAAGACCCTTAAAATATATTGAAAAACATGAGTTCATAGTGATACAAAAAATAAAACCCCTCTGGTCAACCAACTCATTTTGAATCATGTTGACAACTGTTTGATACAGGGAATGAATCAAGCATTTATCCTTTGTTTGCCACACAAACTGAACCTCAAGGTAACCAAATGGTTATCAAAAATGTTTTGTGTAAATATTCCAACTAATAAATGAAGAAGGACAGAATTATAATAGCACCCACCATATGCAATTCCTCATAAAACAGTACACTTAGGCAACAATTATGGGTTGCTGCTAATCCACCACCCTCCCAACACTTCTCACAAACTATTCCTGCAAAAAGAGAAGATTGACTTTAATCTGATCAGCCTTTAGAGCAGGGGTCAGCAATCTTTTCCTGTGAAAAGCCAGATAGTAAATGTTTTTGGCTTTGCAGGCCATATGGTCTCTGTTGTAACTAGGCAACTCTGTCTGCTCAGCTTGCTATAGTAGCACAAATGCAGTCATAGACAAAACAGAAAGCATGGCCAGATTTGGCCCATGGGCTGTAGCTTGCAGACCCCTGCTCTAAATCTAACTATCAGTTTACAGGGAATACAGAAGACAGAGGATCTTGTTAAACCGCATCACATGAACACAGTTAGCAAAATCTAGCCTGGAGAAATTCCTCAGGACAAATAATATGGTTCTTAAACAAAAAAGTTCCAAGGAAAAAGTAAAAAATAAAGCAACTAGAGGGAAGATTTAAAAAAAACAAGAAAGACAAGAGATGTAGCCCGTTGCAATGTATGGAGCTTATTTAGATTCTAATTCAGATAAACCATAAAAAATCCGAAAGAGGTGAACACAAATGAGATATTGAACATGTTAAAGAGTTGATCATTTTGTTATTAATTATGGAGATATATTTCAAGTTCTAAGATTTAGAACATATGTTGAAAATATTTTGCATGATATGATATATAATGTCTACAATTTGCTTCAAATTAATCTTTGATTTGAGGAGAAATAAACTAAACCATGAATTGATAATTATTTTAACTGGATGTTCAGTACTGGGGCCTCATATTTTTGCATATATTTGAAATCTTCCATGATTTAAAGTTTTAAAAATATATACATTTTCTAAAATATATTGCTTTACATACTTTTGAGTCCTCCCAAAACTGTGCATCATTTGGATGAGAGACTGACTGGAAGAGTCTTCCCACTGGTTTTTTCCCCCACTAAACTATACCTACTATTTATTTATTATGCTAAGCAGAGCAGACTAATAATCATATTATTTGTCATTTGCTCCTGTTATATGAAAACTTTATTGTGTAAAAAATAATTTATTAGGCAAAAAATGAGTTTTAGCCAGTAGCGAAGGAGTTTTAGCTAGGATTACACGCCTGTAATCCTAGCACTCTGGGATGCCAAGGCGGGAGGATTGCTTGAGCCCAGGAGTTTGAGACCAGTCTGGACAACATAGCAAAGCCTCATCTCTCTATAAAAATTAAAAAATTAGCCAGGTCTGGTGGTGTACATTTGTAGTCCCAGCTATTTGGGAGGCTGAGGTGGGAGAACTGCTTGAGCCCCAGAGTTTGAGGCTGCAGTGAACCATGATCATGCAACCGCACTCCAGCCTGGGGTGACAGAGTGAGACCCTGACTCAAAAACAAAAACAAAAAGAAAAGAAAAGAAGCTTCATCTTTTGTGACTGTCTATCCCAGTCTCCATTCTTCAATCTGTCAGCACTGGTTCCAGGCAGGGGTCTGGTCACAAATGCTCACGCAGCTTGGGGAGGTGATGGGAATGGCAGCGAGTGGTCAGGTGTGAGGCAGCAGGGAGCAGAAGGAGTGTGGCATACTGGAAAGCACATGCCCGATCCCCAAGGGTGGTGGCTGTACAGAATGTTTGCCATGGGGTAAGGGCCCAGTGGTACCAGAACTTTATTATTTTTCATTTTTCCTGGGGATAACTCTACATCCAGACTTGTACATGACCTTTCTTTTAACTTTTATTTGCTTAAAAATTTTATCAAAGCATTCTATATTGGAAACCAAACACTTGCTGGGTTAACCCCATGGTTCAATCTCTGATTTAGTTCTACCAACAGTAGGCCCTAAATTGAACCCTTGTGAGCTCTAGCAGACTAAACTCCCTGCTTTCTATAAGTTTCCAGTCTAGTTGGGAGGAGAGAAAACATACTTGGAAAACAACTAAAATGAGACGTGCAAATAGGAAGTGCTATAGGAATTCAAAAAAATGGGTTAATAACCCCAACTGGGACAGAAACCATGGAGAAAAACCACTGTTACCAGGTGAAGGGTATGCAGAAGAAACAAATGTTCAGGCTTGGGAAAGCAAAGCCTATCAACAGAAAACATGGCCCTTTAAGAGGGAAGTTGGTGGATCTGGGAGATCAGTGGCCCTTCAAAACCCACTCATGGAGGATATTTCTGAACAATCAGATAAAAATAGGTAGCACACGACTGAAAGTATAGCACTGAAACCCGGTGGAGAGTTTGGGGGTTCGAGCTGTAGATTTGAGCATCACCTGTGTAGAAGGGATGGTGGATGCCACCAGGTCTTTAGAGAGTGTGTTCCTCTAATGGCTGCCACCAGCAAATGGTACATTTATAAATGTAGAGATGGGTTTTGAGTCTGGCATTTGTAAAAGTACCAACCCATTATTTACTACACTAAATCATGGTTAAAATTTAAAGCAGTATCCAGTTATTTCAAAAACATTTCCTATACTGTAAAGTGGGAAGGTTTGGAATAAGAAACTAGAAGAACATAGGGAAACAGAAACCCAGTAGTTGGAAGGATACGCCTGTGGTGTTGGCTTTGTTGATGGGTTTGTGTTCTCCCTCTAATGGTGGCCTCAACCAGAGACTTTTTACTGTTGTAAAACAATATTCAAGAAATGGAGACACTTATTCAGAATAATGATGCTCCATAATACATTTGGCCAACAGCTTGTATTCTTTCTCACTGATTTGAACATTTAAAATGTAATTTATCTTAAACATGAAAACAAACAGGAGGTTTCTATGTTCCTCCCATTATGGGATCTGCTTGTCCTGGAGACCAAGCATTTCAAAGCCTGAGAACTCCCACTTACTTCATGTAAAAGGTTATCTATTTGGACATGTGTGTGTTTCATTGTGAGGAATTATACAAGCTTAAAGTAATTTATGGATCAACACGCGGTCATCTGGCTACTGAACTTTGGAGAGAAGTGAAAGCTTATTCTGAGACATGTATATAAGCCAGGTGAGTTTAGACGAGTGAGCATTTGGACTAGAGAACCAAGGCCAAGGAGAAGTTATGCCCAGAACATCCATCAAAAATAGCTCTGATTCCAAGTTCTGCACAACCCTAGCACTGTCCCATTGCACTGTTATGAAACTGTACATAGACAGCTCTCAAAAACTTCCCAAGTCTAAGAAACCAAGAAAAACACCCATGACAGCTTTCCTCCATGTCATAATGAAACTGTTCTTTTAGCAAAAATTCATAACCAAGCAAAATTCTGCTAAATAAGGTAGCTTATTTATTTGGGAGACTGTCCTTGCTGACTCTAAGACATTGGAGCTGTTAGATTTCTCACGGTCACTGACACTTTCTCCTTGTTTTAACAATGTTCTATATATATCTATAGTATTGGAGTCAATCGACTTTAAGCTACCAAAGAGGCAGAATGAATTTAATGTATTTTATGCCTTGTGAATACAAATTCAAATATTTATTCAAATATTCTCTAACCCAGGAGGATTTCTCTGGGGAGGCTTGGGGAGTATAGATTATAGCATGCTGGATATAGATGCCAGAATAGACTACAATGAGAGAGTCAAAGATTGACGTTGATGAAGTTGGCACGAGTCACTGGGTTTGACCATTTATAACAAAGATTGTACACATTGTTTATACTTATGATGACTCTGTGATACATTAAATTTTAAGGAGGAAACATATTGCCTGAAAGAAAGGGAAAGCGAGAGGGAAGAAGGGAGAACACCATTCCTAATTTTTAGATGAAATGAGTAAAGCTTCCATAGTCAGGATTTGGAAGCTCTCCAATGTCCAACAGGCTCCAGGAAACTCAGGGGATTGTCATGGTATTAGTGCCAGTCCTAGGTGCCAAAGTCAAAATAGGCCACACTGGCCATAGTCAAACCCAAGCAGGAGCGTATGTAGGTCACTTACATGTTTTGAATTTAGACAGACTGAGTTTACACAATTGTTTTACAATTAAGCTCAGGAAACACACTGAACATTCTGAATTTTTTAAAAGGTGCTAGTTTCACAATATATAAGAAAATTGCAACATCAGGATGAATGATGGCCTCAGTGGTTCGCATTATGGCCTCTGAGTGTTGGGAAGCTGGGTGGGGAATTCTATTTGTGCCAACAGTCCTCGCCTAGCCCAATGCTGGCTCTTCCCTTTAGAGAGTGTTCTGAGCTGACAGTGAGCATCAAGGTTAAACACAAGCGGTTTCTTAGCCACACTCAATAAACACTATTTTGATGCAGCGAAAAATAATAAAAATAGAAAGTACTCAGAAGCCATCAGGTTTAATCCCACAAGTGTTTCTTGAACACCTCCTATGCCCTTGGGTGGGAAGTACAGACAGTGTATAGAAAGGAAGGCAAGGAGACATCAAACACACACCAGTTTTGCCTACCACCGTCCTTGTGCCTGTTCTTTTCCCCAGAGCACACGTAGACCCTATTCCCTCCTCACTCCGGGTCACCTGTCTCTTAAAAGGCTCCCCTCTGTTTTATTCTCTGCAAACACTCCCAGCATCCCACAGGTGACAAGGGGGACACATTAATTCCAGGGGAGACTTGCACTTAGCAGGAGCTCACCTCGCCCATCAGGGAGGAACCAAATGAGCAACATCACCAATTCTGCTTTTGTTGTGCTTGCCACTGTTAAGTTCTTATTTAATGAAAGTATTTGCCTTTCCATAAATACATGTCATTTCTTACCTCTTACTTGTCATAGCCAAGGAAAGCTCCACAAGTGGTAATCAGAGAGGGAAGCTTATTTAAGACGAATCACGGTCACTGAGAACATCAGAGTAAGCAACGCCATCCTCACAATTTATGAATTTACCAATTGTTCTGCCCTCTTGTAACTTTAAAACTATTGCTTAAGTTTATTTTAATTAATAATTATTTAATTTAAAAAGTAGTGTGCTTGTGGTGGAAGAATCATGTCTATGTGTCTCTAGGATAATCACACCCTTGTTTGAATCCCTCCGGGGCTTTCTCATGACCCTTAGAATGAAACCCCAGTGCCTCACCAGGCTCTGTAGGCCCTTCCACAGCTGGGCTCTCCTTCACATCCACATTGGCTTCTAACACACCAAGTTTATTACTCCCCTCAGGGCCCTGGCCCTGCTGTCCTTCTGCCCACATGTCCTCTCCCCATCTGTTAGTGACTGGCTCTTTCTCACCATTCAGGCCTCATCACCCTCCTGTGTTCCCACTGCAAAGGTGGCCTTCTCTCATAGGACTCCCAGCCCTTATCTGCTCATATCCCTTTGTTTTATTAGTGTGGCCCTTATCCCTCGCTGAAATTGCTTTATCGATTGCTTTAAGAAAGAACAGTGTGGGTTAAATCAGTCATAACACACCATAGGGAGCTAGGAAGGAATTGTTTTCTGTCCCTCTTCTAGATTGTAACCTCTAGGAGGGCAGGAGTCTTGTCTGTTTTAGTTACACTGTATGCCCAGCATTTAGAAAAGGGCCTGGCACACAGTAGGCCCTCAGTAAATACTGTTTTAATTGAATAGAGGGTGGTTATGAGAATTAAAGAATGATTAGAATAGGGCCTGGCACGAGTAAGGAGCCAGCAGACGAAGTTTGCTGCTTCTTCCTCCCCACCTTCTTAGGGCATGTGTTGAGACTGATTCAGTCTACGCTGTTCTGTCTTAAATGTATTCACATGGCATTCAATTATGCTGAATACAGTAAATCATACCTAGGTGAGTACAAAATAGTCCCTCAAAAAGTGTCCATTCAAGTATAACTTAGATTTTTTTTACTCTAATCTTTCAGGTCATCCTTGCCGGAAGGAACCATGAATTGGCATTTTGCCTTCCTCCTCTTGGCTGCCATGACTTTGCCGTCCATCTGCTTCCAGTTCAGTCCTCTGTCTCTCGAGGAACTAGGCTCCGACATGGGGATCCAGGTTTTCAGTCAGATCATCAAGTCTCGGCCTCATGACAATATCGTTGTCTCCCCTCACGGGATCGCATCAGTCCTGGGGATGCTTCAGCTGGGGGCAGATGGCAGAACCAAGAAGCAACTCACAACGGTGATGAGATACGGCGTGAATGGTGCGTGCGCTGTGCTCACTGGTGGGGCCTTTGCCCAGAAGTCCTGGGTCAGAAGAGTTGGTGGGTTTGTTTTTGCCTACAGCCCCAAGAAGCAGAGCAGCAGGTTTAGCTGGTGCCGTCTGGGACTTAGGGTCAGTCTCTTCTAAAGGGCAGATTCTGCAGTTCTGTGAGTTAGAACTGGACTCTGTCCTTGTTCCATAGCTATGAGGTTTCGGATCAGTTGCTGGATCTCTCAGCGCTCCAGCCCTCTCATCCCTACGGGAAACACACTGAACGTTCTAAATTTTTAAAAGGTGCTTGAAGACCTCCTGTCTCACTCACCTCCATGGTGTCCAGAGCTCAACGGCACTGTGGTTGTGCACATACACTTGTAAAAACCTGTGAGGGTGTGGCTTGGGGGGGACACCACGAAGCCTTGTGTTGAGGGAACTTTCCCAGCTCTTGATTGTGGCGGTGGTCACACAAATCTGCATAGGCAGTAAAGTTGCATAGAGCTTCTCTCTCTCTCTCATAGGTATGTAAAATGAGTGAAATCACTACGTGCCCTGTGAACTATCCCCGTGGGCCAGTTTCCTGATGCAGTGAGGGACCATTTGGAGAGACTGGGTGAAGGGCACATGGGATCTTCTTGCAGATTGTTTTGCCACTTCCTGTAAATCTGCAATTATTTCAAAATAAAAAGTGGAAAAAAAAATGTTTTAAAGGAAGGCTGGATGAAAAAGGTTTTCGTTTTATTAAAAGAAAAACCTGTTGGTAACCACATGAGTTTATCTCCCGGCACTGTGCTTTGCTTTAGCTCAGGGTTCTCACCTAGAGCCATCTCCCATCTGCCTTTTTTTGCAAGTGCAGTGCCTAGGGGAGCAGGCCTGGCTCCCAAGCCCTTCCTTGCCACCAGCATGCGCCCGGATCTTGAGCAATCGCATTCACATCGAGGTCTAGTTACTTCACTGGGAAACGAGGGAGTTTCCTCGCCCGTGTTCTTCTCCTCCAGCCAGCCCTGAAGTTCTGAGAATCTTGCCTGCATTGGCACCTTTAGCTGGACAGCAGTGAGATGAGGGAAGTCGGGGTCTGTGTCCTCAGGGCCTGCTCTGCCCCCGCCTCTGACTCTGTTCTCAACGTGGCCTCCTGGGCTGCCAGGACCAAATGCCTAACCACACTGCTCTGTTGATGCAGCATTAAACTTCTGCATGAGTTTGCAGTTTGTTCACCTGTTGTAAGTGTGGAAGGACTCAGTGCTTGGAACACGCTGTTCTGACCCTTGCTTAGAAGTTCAGAAAACTCTTGGTGATTTATAACTTCATGATGAGTCACCACTAAGATTTATGGCCTTTCCTGGTATGATGCAAGCCCTGTCCGCCAATACAATTCCAAAATAGCAACTGGATTTTTGTTGGTTATTTGAATACTTTCCCGCATTCATTTGAAGTTAATGTTTCTGAAGTTTTGACAATATTGGCCTATTGGGCACACATCTCCCCATCCCCACCCCAAAAGGGGCCAGGTGCTGGCACTTGGCCCTGGAAGTGAGACTTTTAGCCTCGGAAGCCTGCTATTCCCTTACTTGTAAAATGGGCCTGCACACAGAATGGTTGTGAGGTGTGCTCGGGAGAGTTAAGAAAGAGCCGTGCACACGGTAAAGCCCTACACTCTTTCCTCTTTGTGGACCATGGGAAGACTTTGTCCTGCCCTTAGTTAAGGGGTATGAAGAAGGTGCACACTCAGAGTGACAAATTGGCTCTTTAGGAGACCGTCAGGGTGGCTCTGGCAGAATGTCTTAGGACGGGATCATTTTGGAAAGACCCCAAGTAATAAAGAAGGATCTGCGACTTGAGCTCTCTGTAGAAACACATTTCATTCTTATAACTTATTTTCCTCTTTTTCATCATTTCAAACTAAATGGAGGATGTATGAATGGCTCGTGTAAAATAAAGCTTACATTGCCATAAAGTTAATCTCCTTACTTGTTGAGTTTGATACCAAGTAAAAATCACATTGTTCTGGATGGTGGCACATGGTAACTTTTTTATAGTCTTTCTGGTGCTTATTTTATTCATTTTTTCCCAAAACAGAAAAAATAAATTGCATTGTTAAATCTTTGGCAAGAAAGGAAATAACACTTAATATTGTTAGACAAGAAAGAATGAATTAGGAAGTTCCCTTTGTTTTATTCTTGAGTGGCTATAGAACTGAGCAGCATGCCAGCGTTCATATTGACCTGGTGCCCAGAAAGGCTACTGGGAGAGTGAGGTCTACATGGAGAAGGTGGTGAGAACACCTTGAATGTGCCCGTTTTGAAGCAAAAGCACAATTGGTTTTTGAGAGCTTTAATAATGTATTTTGACTGGGCAAAGTAGCTCATGTCTGTAATCTCAGTAATTGAGAGGGCCAGGTGGGAGAATTGCATGGGCCCAGGAGCTCAAGACCAGCCTAGGCAAAATAGTGAGACCTTATCTTTACAAAAAAATGTCAAAATTAGCTGGGTGTGGTGGCATTCACCTGTTGCTCCAGCTACTTGGGAAGCTGAGGTGGAAGGATTGCTTGAGTTCAGGAGGTTGAGGCTGCAGTGAGCCAGGATTGACTACTATACTCACTCCAGCTTGGGCGACAGAGTGAGACCCTGTCTCATAAATCAATCAATCAATCAATCAAATAAATAAATAAATAAATAAGGGTCCAGGGTCCATCGGTCCCCTTGCTGGTTATGATGGGCATATAATTACTCCTTTCACAAACCCCTCCATTACAGTACTTTCCACAGTGTGTAATGATTACTCATTTACACGTGTCTCTTCTCTCATTACATGGAGGAAGTGTCTAAGGTCGGTGTTTTAAACCTATAAATTTGTGAACTGCAGGTTTAACACCACCCCCCTTTTTCTTAAGAAATAAACCCTTGAGAAAGCAGAAGACTTACTTGCCTGCTGCTTATATTTCTCCTGTGTATACTATTCTTATTTGCTAAAATATAAGAAATTTTTCAAAAACTTCTAAGTTCTTATAGAAACATGGCTGTTATTTTCTGATTTTTACTTTAGGAGTTGGTAAAGTATTAAAGAAGATTAACAAGGCCATTGTCTCCAAGAAGAATAAAGACATCGTGACAGTGGCTAATGCCGTGTTTGTTAAGAATGGCTTTAAGATGGACGTGCCATTTGTGACAAGGAACAAAGATGTGTTTCAGTGTGAAGTCCGGAACGTGAACTTTGAGGAGCCAGCCTCTGCTTCTGATTCCATCAATATGTGGGTCAAAAATGAAACCAGAGGTGAGTGGTCACAAAATGTTATGTGAATGTATACTTTGTGAATGAAGGTGTGAGTTCAACTCCAGGATTCTAACTGGCATTTGCAAATCTAGCAACCCCTCCATTGAGAAATGTCTAGACCCCAGTGAGCCCTGGTCCTTCTCTTCTTTCTTAGCGGGCTCCTGGACTTGTCTCTCTTCCTTCCCTTTTCATGCGGCACCCCCTTATTTGTCCTTTGGAGGTTTCTCTCCCTGTAGTTTGAGCAGCAGAGCAGACACAGCTTTTCCCTGGCTGTATCTCACCTCCAGAGTCATTGCCCAAAGGCTCCCGTCTGTTTTGAAGGTTGTCTCACTCATGCCCTCCTGCTTATGCATCTGCTGTTCCCTCTGCTTGAATGTCCTCATCCTTCGGGAATGATTTCTCTCTTCGTGTTCTGGCCTCTCACTTCTGCATCATCAAGTCATTGGTGCCCCTCATTGGTTATGATGGGCATATAATTACACATTTCACAACCCTCTCTTTTACAGCACTTTCCAGTGTATAATGATTACTCATGTACATGTGTCTCTTCTTTCATTACATGGAAGCAGTGGCTAAGGTCGGTGTTTTAAACCTGTAAATGTGTGAACTGGAGGTTCACTTGGAAATGTGCAGGAGGATCCATAGGTCTAGAACAACGGGGTAACGTGAAAGGTAGAAATGCAGGCTTGAAAGCTGTTTTGCACAGAAGAGAGTATAGAGTCACAAGAGTGGAAGCAAAAGAGAACCGATAGGGAGGAAAAACCTAAAGACAAAACTTCGGGAGCGTGCTTGTTAAAGTATGGTCCCTGGAGCCCCAGCATCAGAATGACCTGGGCTGTGTGTTCAGACTGAAGATCCCTGAACCCTAACCTGCTGCATCAGAATCTCTGAGGGAGGGACCAGCAACTCCCAGACTAGCTCCACCACCCGTCACCATACACAAATGTTGGAGAACCATTTGCAGAACTTGTGAGGAAGTAAGCAAGGAAGGCTCAGGGAGGGTGGAGGGACCCGGGTGCTTTGGGGAAATCGGTGGCATCTCTTCTCAACGAGGCCTGGACTGTGCAGTCTGGGATTTCTTCCTAAAACTATAAACCATCAGGAGGCCAGCAAACTTGAGGGTGTTCAGTGGTGTTTCTGGGCTACTGGTGTCTGGCAGCCTGAGAATAGGGGTCAGAAGCAGATGCGCTTAGGACTGGTTCTTGCTCCTGGCTGTGGGACTGGCAACTGTGTGACTATGCCATGCCATTGTGCCCTCTCCACCTTCTTCTTTAACTGTGGGATGGTAATATTCAACTTCATTAGTTTTCCCACTTGACTGTTTTCAAAGCACCGGAACGTGCTGGGAAGGGAGAGCGTGGATTCTTGAGTGACGCTTTTCAACCCTGTCAGACCCAGCTCCTTTATTTGAAGCAGATACATATATTTAATACTCTCTTTACTATCCTGAAATAAAAGTCATAGATCATATGCCCTATGCACACATATATAAATTTTAAAAAATTAATACAATGCCAAGCTGTAATACAAAGGAAAACAAAAGTATTTTATACGTGTAGTTCAGTAGGTAAACCGTTGGGTACAACTATACAGAAACATAGTAAAGTAGTCAGATTCTTAGAATAATTGTGAATCGACAACCATGAAAGCAGACCGAGACAGGCATGTTGTGCTGATGACACAGAAACACGAACTGTGTTACCACGGCTGACACAATTTTTTTCTAAAATGGTATAAGACTCTTAATAAATTTCCGAACAAAACAAAGTACAGGCTTCACTGGGTCTGCATGGGAGTCACGTTTCTCGCAAATTCAGCATACATTAAAAGAATGCATAAAAAAAAAGACTTTGTGTTTACGTGCAAAAAAGAGTGAGGTTCTGGGCTCGGATTATTATAGGTGGGCATCCCACCAATTTAGTTATACAGCGGGGCATTTGAAAGTCATGTGAAAAGCAGGACGGTTCTTCATTGTGTGGGCCTATTTTGAGCACTGCAAGACATGTAGCATCTCTGACCACTGCCCACTCAACCCAAAAATATGCCCACAGATTTCCAAACTGCCTCCTGGGGTGACCTGCTCAGCTAAGAGGTACTTGATCATATGATAGAATTCAGGGGGACCTTAGAACTCAACAGTGTCTGGAAGATTGCTGGGTCTATCCCATGAAGATGATAGCTCCTTCCCTGAGAGAGTAGGCGAGCCCAACACACCAGCAGTGTGCCAGGGATGGGTCTATCCTGCTGTCCTCTACAGCCCAGTTTCTCCTCCATATACTCTGTGTCCTAGCTACACAGGCCTCCTCTCAGTTCCCTTACTT
Source organism: Carlito syrichta (assembly GCF_000164805.1). Classification (NCBI taxonomy): domain Eukaryota; kingdom Metazoa; phylum Chordata; class Mammalia; order Primates; family Tarsiidae; genus Carlito; species Carlito syrichta. The sequence goes on from NW_007253525.1 coordinate 218,555, forward strand.
ACCATCCCATCTCCAGTTACCCCCACACATGTATTCCTGCTGCCTGGAATACTTTCCCTCCCTCTCCCCCTCGTGAGGGCCTACTCATTTCTCCACCACCTCATGAGTGGCATAATAGTTAAAAGCACAAGTTCTGAGTGTGAATCTTAGTTCTGCCTCATACTAGGTAGGTAACATTGGGCAAATTATTTAACCTTCTTGTGCCTCAACATTCTCATCTGTAAAGTGGAGAGATATGATAGTGGTAACTATTAGAATGATCCTGGCAACATTAAGGCTGTGGTGAGGACATAAATAAAGCAATTAGCAAAGTGCCCTGCATTTAAAAAATGTTCAACCAGTGTGAGCTATTTTTATAGCTGTTAGCGTAGATAGTACTTTGTCAAGGAACCCCTCCTTTCCAGACTTGCTGACCAGGTCAGTTCCCCTTCTTACTTGCCCTCATAGCCTTGAGTAATTCCACGTCAAGGTATTTGTTAAGATTGTAACTTGTAGCCAGGTACAATGGCTTATAACTATAATCTCAGCACTTTGGGAGGCAGAAGCAAGAGGTTTGCCTGAGCCCACAGGTTCGAGACCAGCCTGGGCAACTTGGCAAGATCTCATCTCCACAATAAATCAAAAAATTAGCTGGGCATGGTGGTGCATGCCTGAAGTTCCTGCTACTTGGAAGGCTGAGATGGAAGGATCACCTGAGCCCAGCAGGTTGAGGCTGTGCAGCACTCTAGCCTGGACAACAGAGTGAGATTCCAACTCAAAAAAAAAAAAAATCTCAGCTTATACTTTGGGGTAGGTGGGTAGGTATCCAAGGATGGATGGGTGGATGGATGATGGGTAGGTGGGTATATATCCAAGGATGGATGGGTGGGTAGGTGATAGATGCACATTTGTGGTAGTTATTAATGGCAGACTCCCATGTGACTCTTTGCCTCTGAACTGCAGATTTCTTACCTTTTTCTTTATTCTTTCTTTTTCTCTTTAATTTTTCATGCCCCTTTATTATATCTTAGTCCTACTAGTGGCAGCTGGAGACGTTGTTTATCTCTGCAAAAGAGAGCTGAGGAGATTTCTTCAGACACTGATGGACTGTATGCTGAACATAGTGCTAGGAATAAGAAACAATTAATAGCAGGGTCCTTATTCTCATGCAGCTCACAATTTAGTTGGGGAAGACAGGCACATCAAAGTTGGCTAGAATAAAACACTGTAGGTGTCATGGTGGTGCTAAGCACTGGGCTTTATGAAGACTGACAGTGGAGGCATACCCTGGAAGATGGGGAGGAGGATCAGAGAAGGTTTAGAAGTAGAGGGGACCATCGAGTTATGTTTTAAAGGCAAGTAGGGATTGGGCTGGGTAGTATTCCTAGCAGAAGCAAGAAACAGCATTCACTATTGGAGAACCAACTCTAATGAGTTTGCTGTTAGGAGAGCATAAAGTTCTAACTTATTTCCCAAAAAACAGAGCCTGTTTGCAAAAGCCAGCCTTGATCTGAATTGAATGATGATTATTTATAGCTTAGGTATTTTTCTTCTTGGTCCTGACTTAAGGTGATGCTGGTGCCACCTTGTGGAAATAATAATTAGTGATGAAACTGTCTAGGACACTGGAAATCTCCATGTGCTTATTTATCATGACTTAGACGTTTATTTATCATACACCAGAATCCTCTTGAAATTCATTTAAAATAATTTAAAGTTCTCACTGCTGAATTAGATATTCTCACTTTTTCAAAAGCTGTTGGTTTTACTTTTGCCATTTGAAGTAGTACAACTTGTATTTATATACACACACACGCACACACATATAAGTTTAGGCTAAAGAATGCAGTGAACTAAGTTTTAATAGCTTTGGGCATTAGAGATCCCTATTTTTAAAACACACACACACACACACACACACACACACACATACACACACACACACAGCCAGGAGCAGTGGCTTATACCTATAATCCCAGCAATTTGGGAGGCGGAAGTGGTGGGTTCACTCGAGGCCAGGGGTTCAAGACCAGCTTGAGCAACATAATGAGACCTCCATCTCTACATTAAATAAATAAAGCACACCCAGTTACACAGCTGAATCTTCAAGAACCAAGTGAAAGGAACCTAAATGGAAAACTAAAGCTTCAACCACACATAGCATCTCAGAAGGATTTTTGTGAGAGCATCCTGAAATGAGAAAAGTTGTGTTTGTTCCTTCACTCCTGACACAAATAAGATGAACCATCCCAACATCTTTCAAAGAGCATCTTTCTTCAGAATTAGGAGTTCTTCAGGAACAGACCCCATTTAAAAAAAATTTATTTTTAATTGATACATAATAATTGTACATATTATGGAGTATAGTGTGATGTTTTAATATATGTGTACTATGTGTAATGATCAAATAGGATACTGTATCACACTTCCAGACTTTGAACTTTACTATAAGGCTAAAAAAAGTAAATAAATAAAGGCTACTTAGCATATTCATTATCTCAAACATTTATCATTTCTTTGTGGTGATAACATTCAAAATCCTCTCTTCTAATCTCTCTCTCTTTTTTTTTTTCAGAGTTGAAGTCTTGCCAAGTTGCCCAGGCTGGTCTCAAACCTGCGGGCTCAGGCAATCCTCTCACCTCGGCTTCCCAAAGTGCTGGGATTATAGGCATGAGCCATGGTGCCTGGCCATCTTCTAATTTCGATGATACTAGCACCTGGCTTGAAGCCTGACCCATAAATATAGACACTAAGTTTTAGTTTCAGTTCTTCTTTAAGTAGTTGTAGAGTCATGCGATATTCAGGGATTCAAAAGTAATCCTCAACATTGCTAGAATTAAGAAAAGTTAAGCATTTGCCTTGATAACATTGTACAAGCTGAAGTGTTTATTTTTGACTGAGATTAAATCAACCTAGTAGTTCAAAACAAAACAAAACTATTTATCTTGTACTGGCCAAATCCTTCATTGCCAGTCACTTAGTAGCTTTATCTATATATATTAGAAAGAGAGAGGGAGAGAGAGGAATGATTAATTAAGTATAGCTTATTTGAATGAGTAAAACTTTTTAAAGGAAATTAGTAATAAAAGAATTTATTGATGAAAAGTTGGGTTACCCCTAACTAGGAATCTCTAAAGTCTTTTCCAGTTCTCTGATATTTAACTTGTTTTTAACTTTAATTTCTAGTGAGAAACATATAAAAAGGGTATGTTGAAAATGTAGAAAAATGTTAAAATATTGTGTTAAAAATAATTTTAAAGTATTGTATTAAAAATTTCGTATTAAAATCCTTTGATTTTTCCATTCTACTGGGTCAACTGCTCTCAAATTGGTCACCCAATCCTGAGGTGTTTTTTTTTCCTTGCTTGTTCTTTGACTTCACAGGTATGATTGACAGCCTGCTGTCCCCAGATGTTATTGATGGAGTGCTCACCAGGCTGGTCCTTGTCAATGCAGTGTATTTTAAGGGTTTGTGGAAGTCACGGTTTCAACCTGAGAACACAAAGAAGCGTACCTTTGTGGCCTCTGATGGGAAGTCCTATCAAGTGCCGATGCTGGCCCAGCTCTCTGTGTTCCGATGTGGTAAGTTCATGCTTGGCAAAGCCTGTTCTAGAATGTGCTGGCAGCAGAAAGACTCTTGAGGGCTTTAATGTAACTTAAAAACAAATCTGACTTTTTGTTTTTTTAAAAAGTAGGTAACAGGAAGGGCTCTGGGAGGTAGGATATTTAAAAAACTCATGGTAAGTGTGTTATGTACAAAGGTTATATATTAATATGTAGCATATGTAAGCTTTTTGGTTATAAACTTAAGGATGGAAGGACAGTCAAGAAATAAGTATAAATGAGCATTAAACATATAAAAATGCCATCAATTCATAATTAACAATCTTATATTACCAAATGAAAAATAAAAGTGAAAATTAGATTTATTTTCATTTGTCAGCTAAGCAAAAATTAGAAAGATTGATAAAGCCCCTTGATGGCTCCCGCCTGGGGGAACAGGCCCCTCTAGCCCTGCTGGTGGCAGGGGTCTGTGGTCAGAGGACATCCCCAGAGTCCTGGCCCCAGCAGACCCACTCCAGGGAATTTATACTCTGAAGATAAGCTCACACTGGCAAGCAAATAGAAGCCAAATACAGATATGTAATGGAACACATGATCATTAGATTTAGAATTACATAAGTGGAAAGATTATACAATATATGATTGATTTCAAAAACCAAGTTATAGAAGAGCAGATGCCGATTAATCTCATTTATGTAAAATGCTTTCCTTCTAGTCACACATCTATAGAGATAGGTCTTGGAGAATGTACAGAAAAATGTTAATAGATGTAGGATTTCAGATAAATTGTTTTTCTTTATTTGAATTTGAAAAAGATTTTAATGAGCATGTATCAGTTTTATAGTCAGGGGGGAAAATGACCAATCTCTGCCATTATTACCACAGTACAGGTAGCCAAGTCTTGTGATTACTTTTTTAAATCTAGCTTCATTTGAAGCATTCTTGGCCAATTATGTTAAACAATCCTTTTTTCCCTTATATGTTAGTCTTCATGTCTTCAGTCTATATCTAGATATTTGGGTCCTAAATATTACCTTTGCATATTCAGTATGTATCTAAACAGAGTTGAACACTTCACCAGCCATCTGATTCTTGAAATGAAGGAATGACTCATGGGGGGGACATAATAGACACAGTCACTTTCCGTCATCCATCAAGCTTCCGGGAAAAATGTCAACAAATGTTCTTTAAAAGATAATATGTACCTTAAAGCCCTATGGAACAGTATTGTCCTAAGCAACTGAGAATGGCAAAGACCTCTTTTTTCCTGAAAGTCATTCCCACTTCCAGTCTCATCTTGACCCTCCCCTCTCACTGAAACACTAGCATGGCCGCCAGCTCATATCCAAGGCAAAGTGATTTTATTGTAAGTCAATCTTTTGTACATACTCTACAATCTATAAAAAATAAAAGGTAGCTTCGTTTACTGTATATTTCTCTTGCTGAAAAAAATAACAAATTACTAGTTCAAGATTAAAATGCAGGAATTCTACAGACATTTCTATGGAAGATTAAAAGGTTGTTTTTTTATGGGAGAATAACATGCTTTAGTAGATAACATGTCTCCAGAGAGGGTTACATCTCAGGGCAGCTTTTCAATTAAAAACTGATTTGTCTAGAAATATATGTGTGTGTTTACAGAAATTAACATACAAATACATTCTTATTGTCAAAGATTCAGGCTGTACCTCCACCTTCCCTGGTTCACGCCTCCCTTCTCTACCCACTTCTTCCCTGCTCTGAGCTCCCAGTAGACTAAATTAGTGGGATCCTTAGCCCTCTGGCTTCTTATTGGGTTGACTAGTGAGAACCAACAGGCAATAGGGCTGAGGTAGGAGAGAGGGCTTGAGGCATTGACTTTCTAGCTCTCTCCTTACAGAGTCACTAGAGCAGCTGTGTCCTATCAGGGGGCAGACCCAAGAACTGAATCACCACTCCTTCCCTCCCCAGCAGCCTCAGCCCAAGGCTGGTAATGGTACCCACTGTTTGTAAGCCCAAGGTACTGTCCATAGCATCTCTCTGTACTCTACCCATGCTTTATAAGTAGTTCTTCCCAATTTGGTGTGTTATCTGTTTCCTGTCCACCCTGAATGGGGTATGTACTGAAATCAGAACAGAATAGGAAAGTTTCCTGCTCAATGTTGTTCTCATTCCCTCTCAGGTAGAAACTGCGAACAGCTTGATGTCTCTTCTTACCTTCCTTTCTATGCCTGTCATCAGGTTTGACTGAGTAACTGGAATTGGGCCCATCTCCTGTCGTGTGGCAAATCATAAAGGTGTCATATGTTCCCGGGTTTCTTGCTTTGGCCAACAAAGCGGCTTATTGTCATGCGACAAGGCAGGTTTGTCTTGATGGGGCTGTGGAAAAAGCACAGCAGTGTGAGGTGGCCCCGAGGACATGTGTTTATGACCACAGACTGCTCAGCTCGCTGGCCTTTTCTGCCTGTTCCTCACACTCTGCTCAACACTGGCAGCCAGGGCTCTGGTTGCTCCAGCTAGACTCACACGGCCTGTGAGTACCACCTGTCAAATGCTTCCTGGCCTCAGCCAAGCCTCACTATTCTTAGTCACTATGCCAAAACATTGTCATTCAGTTTATGTGTCTTCTTGACTCACTTCCCCAGGATGTCATCAAGGTCTCTGAAAAGATTCACTTGGTAACGTTAAGGCGAGGGCAGAAAAGAGAAGAGGAGGAGAAAACCCTTCTGACTTATAGCCTATGAAGTAGAAGCACTTCAAGGATAGAAACTTCTCTATTTAAAAAAAAGCCTTAAAACCATTTTAATCAAAGTGTATTTCATACTCATTGCAAGATATTCAAATATGCAGTATAAAAGGCAGAAAGTAATATTCCCCTCAAATCTTATTTCCCAGGATAAAAACCACTATTAAATGCCGGGTATATTATTTGAGATTCTTTCTATGGATATGTAATTTATATCTATGAAATTTATTTGCATAATAGGATTATATGTAATTTCTATTCTATCGTCTGCTTTATTCGTTAGACAGTGTATCTTTTTTTTTTTTTTTTGAGTAGGAGTCTCACTCTGCCACCCAGGCTGGAGTGCAGTGGCACACTCACAGCCACCACAGCCTCAACCTGCTGGGCTGAGGTGATCCTTCTGCCTCAGCCTTCCAAGTAGCTGGAACCACAGGTGTACATCACCAGGCCCGTCTAATTTTTTAAATTTATTGTAAGATGAGGTCTTGCCAAGTTGCCCAGGCTGGCCTCAAACGCCTGGATTCAGGCAATCCTTTTGCCTTTACCTCTCAAAGTGCTGGGATTACAGGCGTGAGCCACTGCTCCCAGCCATGGAAAACCTTCTATGTCAATTTGTGAGAATTACTTGATCCTTTTATCTGCTCCATAATACTTCATGGTGTAAATTTGTCATAATATCTTATGGATGGTCATTTACTTTTTTTCCTATATAAACAACACTGCAATGAGCATTCTTGTACATAAATCCTTCAGTACTTCTAAAAGTAATTTCCTTGAATAAGAATTGCCAAGTTAAAAATGTTATAATTTTTTTGTTTTTATGGTTATGAATTTAGACATTTGGGACTTTACTTTGAAAAAAAGACCACATAGAATAACCAAATGTGTAATTCCAGCTTCCTTTCCTCTCTGAGGTTCCAACTCATACCTGTCTGCCCATATTACATCTCGACTTGGTCACCTCCTAAATCCTAGTCGCATTGACTAGACATGTTATTGCTCTTGCCTGTCTAGTTCTTCCCCACAGTTCTTTAGCAGCAAATGGCACCAATACTCCCCAGGTGCTTAAGCCATACCTCCTTTCCCAACAATTCCCTTTGGAATCCAGCCTAGCATGTAGATAACTACAGGCAGTGGATCTATTTGTTGTTGCTTTTCCAAAATATATATTCTAACTTCTACCAAAGTAGAGTCTGAACAGTTCCTTAGGGGCTCAGGAAATGTACAAAGTTACTTGTAGAGGAAGGTAATTACAAGGACTTTCATCTATGAAACTTTCCTGATATTAAATATTTAAAATATTCTCTTTGATTTTATAGGCTGAGCAGAGTTCTTAACATTTCAGCAAGCCTGGTTAAGTTCTCCCTAGTAGGACCTGAAGTGGGAATCAGAGTACTTTTGGGCATTTTCTGGAGAAACTGAGTTACCACTAATAGAAAATTCGATATCGTCTCTGTGTTTTTTAATACTGGATTCTCTATCTGTTATTTCTCATTAAAAGTTTTACTGACCACCATTCATCTAAGAGAAAGACTTCTCCATTCCTTTTCAGAATGAATGAACCTGCTTTACATTGCCAATATTATTCTTGTTAAAGAATACTCGGTCTACTTTCCAGAGGTTAAAGAATAGAGCAGTTTATGGCCAGGCACAGTGACTCATGCCTATAATCCCAGCACTTTGAGAGGCAGAGGTGAGAGGGATTGCCTGAGCTCAGGGGTTTGAGACTAGCCTGAGCAACATGGTGAGACCTTGTCTCTACAGTAAATAAAAAAATTAGCCAGGCGTGGTGGTACACGCCCGTAGTTCCAGCTACTCGGAAGGCTGAGGCGGAAGGATCATCTGAGCCCAGCAAGTCAAGGCTGCAGTGACTGTGAGCAGCATGCCACTGCATTCCAGCCTGGGCAACAGAGTGAGACTCCGATTCAAAAGAAAAATAAAAAGAAGAGAGTAGTTTAAACTGCTCTATTAGAAACTGTGGGGTAGAGCATTTTAAAGGAAAGAACTCTAGGGCAACAAGAGACTCCATGCTCTGACACAGGGCTCCCTAATACTCTTTCCTTGCTTGATCGTTCTGCCCAGAGTTGTCGTGCTCCAGTGAAGTAAGTGTGGTTTCCCTTGCTCGGTCAATTTTGTGTTTAGATCATGATCAGGGACCTCACATTTGTGCTATTGTCAAAGTTTCTTACCTCAATAGATGGTAGCATGCACTGAACTGTGCTGAGCACTTCATATGTGTCCTCTCATTGAGCTTTCACAGTTCTGCAAGGTAGGTGCTGTTATTATAGCATCTAACAGATAGAGAAACTAAGATTTGGAATTAAGGAATTTGACAGAGTTCCATGGATAATGTGCTGCAGGCGTAGGATTTGAATACAGGTCTGCTAGCTCCAGATCTCATGTCCTTAGCTTCAGCACGTGTCCTCTATAAAAGGATGCTGTGACAGCAGTATTTTAGTGATCACATGGAATGAGGGGGAAGGTGTTATTTTTCTCTCTCAGCTCCACAAAACACCAAATAAAAATAAGCACAAGTTTGTCCAGATACATCTGGCCCCTGTTGGTCATCAGTTTCTGTGGTCAGAAGCAGAAGTGGAGCCTGGGGGAAAATCAGTCATCAATCAGATGTGAGTCACTGGATGCAAAATGGTTCACAGTTATTAGTATTACTGACCAGTTAATGATGTAGCCAGTCGAGGATGGATTAACTAGTATCTCCTACCACTGAACATACCCAGCTCATAATTTTTCATTATTCATTACCTCGATTCCTATCAGAATAGTAAACATTTCTAGAAGCAGTTAAGGCCTTCAGATCTTTATTTCATGCCCTGGAGCAATCATTTATTAACTACTTCCCAAATTACACAGTTTCTAAAAATTAGCTCTGCCGGACTAAGGACTTAGTGTTTTCTTCAAGGATTAAAGGGCTCATTAGGAAGTGATTTTTTTTTTTCACATTCCCATTGATTTTTTTAGTTTCTGCTGAGATCATTTTGTTACACAGTCTAAAAGTAAAGATGAAGAAACCTGCCTTTGATTCTTAGATAGCCCCAAGCCAGAAACTAGGCTAGAGTGAGAGTTTCACATGCATCCCAAGTAAGGCAGGCCGCACTGGGGTTACTGAACAGTCTTTCAGGAGAATGAACATGGTGAGACCAGGTGAGCCTAAGCATCTCCACCAGCTACCTATGTACTTATTCCTTCAGGAGAAACCGTGCGTCATCCTGTAGTATTCTGTATACTAATAGGTTCACAATTTTTTAAATCATATTTTATGGCTAAAGTATTTGTTATGTAACAAATTTCATACTCTTTCTCCCTTGCTGTGGTTCTTTCTTTCCCTCCTAACCCCTCTATGGAGAACGGGCATATTGAAGCCCCTGGTCTCAAATGCAGTGATAGGCAAAGGTCATCCCCAAGGAAAAAATCAGTGAAAATCATGAAAGAAGTTCTTAACTATGTTGTCCTTCTAGATTACTTAGAGGAGGCAGAGGGGCCAACATTCACTGAGCACCAATCACGGGCCAGACCCTGCTAAGTACCCTGTATATTCTTGTCTAATCAACACAGCAATCCTGTGAATTACATACTTTCGTATTCAACATCTTCATTCTATATACAAGGAGGCCCAGGTGACTACAGTCAGAGAATTCTTGAAACATTCGAAGTGTTTAATAAAACATTTCAAAAATCTATCATAAATTGGGTAATGCTGGTTTTCTCTTCACCTCGTAATTTTTATAAATATTTCCATTATATGCCTAATTTATAAGTTTCATAGGATCTTAAGGCTATGGAATACTCTTCATAGCACTGGTACATATTGTGAGTCTGTAAGAAGAATCCAGTGTCCAGTGCTTGCTAAACTCACTCACCAGAATGTGGGCTCTGTTTTGTCAATAGAGCATCTTGCAGGTAGAATGTTCTCCAGACATTTTGATAATGGCTGGTTGAAATCATTCTTGGGTCTTCATTAGTAAGCAGAAGTATCATAAAATATAAAGGGTAGTTACTGCAATGGGTAAAGAGTGATTGGAGGTCAGTGTGGTGAAGTAGGAGGAAGATAATCTTTGGTATTAGACTCTCCTGGCTCTCGAGCTCTTAGCCACATGCCCATTGGCAGGTTACTTAATTTCTCTAATTACAACCTCCTCAGCTGCAAAAATCGATGGGTTATCCCCACCCCAACAGATCCTAAGTCTGTTGAAGTGATTATTATGGACCTGGCACAGAGTGGACCTAATGGACAGTGTTTATCCCCTCCCTTCTCTTCATATGTGCATGTAAGCTCATCCAAAAAGAGGACTATAGGTAATAAAATTATACCATATTTGGGATTCCTGCTAAAGAAATAGATTTAGCTGCTCCTGTCACAAAACAACCACAAAATGGTTAACTCCTTGATATGCTAGATATGTTCATTTGCTTCACTATAGTAACTATTTCACTATATGTATACCATGTCATCATCTTGTATACCTTAATATACACAATGCAGTCTATTTTTAAATTCAATTTTAAAAAAGAATACTCATAAGGAAGCTTGAATTCATTGCTTTATTCACGTAGTAAGGGTCATCTTGTTGCAAAGTACTGAATCCTAAGTACTTTATGATCTAGTTAAATTCTCAACAAAATTTAAAAAGTTTTAGTGATGCCCTAAGACATTCTGTCTAGACTGAAGAAAGAGCATTCTTCACAAGAGAAGGAAAAAATGATTGTCCTTAACTTTGTTCTTCTAAGGAAAGCTCTTCAACTGAATTGTTCTCTTCCGCCTGAAGCTACCCCAGTGACCAGCAAGCACTCATGCCACTTCTCAAAGTCATCAGGGATACACTAAACCTGCCTCTGATTTCTTTAGGGTCGACAAGCACACCCAATGACTTATGGTACAACTTCATTGAACTGCCCTACCACGGGGAAAGCATCAGCATGTTGATTGCGTTGCCAACTGAGAGTTCCACCCCACTGTCGGCGATCGTTCCTCACATCAGCACTAAGACCATTGAGAGCTGGATGAGCATCATGGTGCCCAAGAGGGTGCAGGTGATCCTGCCCAAGTAAGTTGGCCTCTTCCTTAAAAGAAAACAATGGGATTGTACAGTCAGTAGCTGTTGAGTTGGATACCAGACAACCTGAGGGAAAAATGTGGTACAATGTGAAGCCTGTTTTATTTTGCAGAAATTGCAGGCTGTGCTAAAAGCTTTTTTCTGTTTTCTTTTTTGAGTTGAGAGTCTCACTGTGTCGCCCAGGCTGGAGTGCAGTGGCACGCTCACAGCCACCGCAGCCTCGACTGTGGGCTCAGGCGATCCTTCCACCTCAGCCTTCCAAGTAGTTGGAACTACAGGCACATACCATCACACCTGGTTAATAAAAGCTTTTTAAAAAATGCTTGTGCCTTGTGTGTGCTAAGATAATGGTCATAAGAGAGGAGAGAAGGCAGCCTTGACTTCTGAACCTCCACATGAGCACAAGCTCTTCACAACACTGAAAAGGATTTTAACATAACTCATTCTGTTCAAAAGCCTGGAAACACATGCATATCATTATTTAGTATGGCTGAAATTACAATAGAGTTTAATAGAGCTCGATGTGTTTTGATAAGGAGCTTCATTTTAGATATTTCTTAAGTTTTAGCTAAAAGTTGCTGAAGACCAGGGCCCAAAAGCTAGGTGGTAAAGAAATATCTTAAAATCACCCAAGAAGAATTCTTACATTATTATCTAAGACAGTTTTTCTATTATACTGTAAAAGTAAAATAAAGATGGAATGTAAACTGTTATGACTTGAAGCCATTAAAAAGTAATCCCAAGTTCTGTATGAATCCTAAATTTCTAACAGGTTAGAGAATGTTTTGTCCTGACCTGTGAGGGAGGCAATGAATGTTGTCTGTTTCTTTCTCACAAACTTTTCAACACAACTGTTCTTCCCTGTCCAGGGCTTTTAACAGCTCAGGTCTCGATGGTAGTGGAGAGTTCTAGTAGCTTTTGCTTCTTCAGTCACTGAGTTAAGTGATCAGAGTAATACTTTCATAATAAGGGTTAGTCATCCTTTCAAGATTATTATTTTTGGGGGGGTAAAACAAGTCATCAAGTAGGCAATATGTGATATAAATGACAAGGTAGTGGCCTCGTAGGCCTCCGTGGGTGAAGAACAGGTAAATTACCTTTATAACCCATCTGTGATGAGAACCTGCTGTCCTCTCCTTGTTGCTCTTTCACAGGATGAGCTCAAATCTGGTAAAGCATCCTCTGATGATAGGTTAAATAATGAACATTTACATATGTATAGTCCTCAAGGCCAGGTAGGCCAAAGATGTGGGTTTCTTGGATGAAACCCATATTATACTCACATATGATACCATGTCACCTATTCCTAAGGATGTTGGTTTTTACAACCGCCAGGATGGATATGGAGAAGAACTTTAGATGAATATGGGAAGAACTATAAATGGTCCAGGGTACCAGGAACTTGTTGCTATTCTGAACTTCCACGTCAGTGTAAGAGAAAGTGCTTTTGTAGATCTTCTAAGTGTTGGAACAGGGAGCCTGCTGCACACGAGGGTGACAGTGCCCATACTTGCTGTTAGTATGTACTGCTCATTTTGCCCACTAAGTGTTTGAGAGAAGAACTGTTCTCTGTTTACCTGGTATTTAAATTTGGGGATTAAAAATTAAGATACTATTCAGATTGATGTTCAGATCTTACATAAATAAAGAATCTGTTTGTAAACATGTGCTGATTAGGAGCAGTATATATTTGTATCAGTATAACCTTGTGATTCTTCCCCCATTTTCTGCTTTCATGCTAGGTTCACAGCCGAAGCACAAACAGATTTGAAGGAGCCGCTGAAAGTTCTTGGCATTACTGAAATGTTTGATTCATCAAAGGCAAATTTTGCAAAAATAACAAGTATGTTCAATTTAAAACTTAGTTTTATGCTTGAAGAAACTGTTACAAGTGGAGTTTCTGATGGGTTCAGAGACAAAGGATCAGAATTAGGAACACGTTACCCTAAAACTGCCCAAAGTTTGATTTGAAATATCACCAAATGATGTTATTGACCTTCATCATTTAAATCAGAATATGTCATTCATTCCTACATTTCATGTGATTACACAGGTAAAGAAGCATTTTATGTATTGCCTTATAAGTTCAGCTCCTAATCAGATATTAGTCTTTGTTTTAGATTTTTTTTTTCTTTTTGTTTGTTTAATTAATTAATTTGAGTCAGTGTCTCTGTCTCCCAGGCTAGAGTATAGTGGCACAATCATGGCTTATCACAGCCTTCACCTCCTGGGCTCAGGCGATACTTCCACCTCAGCCTCCCAAGTAGCTGGGATTACAGGTGTGTGCTACTATGCCCAGCTAATTTTTTTTTTTCAATTTCAATAGCTCTGGGGAAAAGATCAAGATTTTGGGGCTCTCAAATACTTCCATCAAGCAATTGTAGGCATGCACTATATCCAGATACGTATTTTGGTATTTCATGCCTATTAATCTGAAATAATATAAATTCAGTTGAATCTAATTAAAACTTTTTTTTTTGCCAAAGCAACTAAGACATACTCATTATCATGTCCTTTCATTTGCCAGCATATATACTTTTTTCTAGAGTTATGCTTGAATGGTCAGTTCTTTGCCATTTAAATTTAGAATATAACAATCTCCTTACAAAAAACAGTCATAGCTTGAACATTATTTGCACTCCAGTTTGGATTTTTCCCCTTGAGTGGTAAGAAATTACCAGTCTCAATTGTGCACTGGTAAACACCTGGGTACCTGTTCTGGAGACAAATATCACTTCCCTGGTGAGATTGCAGTTCTGTGGATATTCTGATATCTTTAATCCCTTGTGACCCAAACTCTGATGCCCAAGCCAGCAGCATTAGCACCACCTGGGAGCTGTCATAAAGTGTATAGTCTTGGGTCTACCCCAGATCTACTGAATCAGAATCTTCATTTATTTATTTATTTTTTTGAGTTGGAGTCTCACTCTATTGCCCAGACTGGAGTGCAGTGGCACGCTCATGACCACCACAGCCTCGACCTGCTGGGCTCAGGTGATCCTTTCATCTCAACCTCCCAAGTAGCTGGGACTACAGGCATGCGCCACCACGCCGACTAATTTTTTGATTTATTGTAGAGATGAGGTCTCGCCGAGTTGCCCAGGCTGGTCTCAACCCCCTGGGCTCAGGCAGTGCTCTTGCCTTAGCCTCCCAAAGTGCTAGGATTACAGGCATGAGCCACCGTGCCTGACTCAGAATCTTCATTTTAAGACGATTCCTTAACCCAATAATGAGAGGCACTGTTTAACCTGCATTTTCCTCTTCAGGGTTATCCACTAAAGACTAAACACTAAACAGGGGATGTTCACAGAGAGAACTAAGTGCCCCAAATTCTCTGAAAAGTGCTCTTTAACCCTGAAATCACTTGGGCCTCAAAAACGTGCATCTTGGTCATAATTGGTCATATTCGAGCTGGGTAGTGGTGCAGACAGTTCAAAACCCAAAGACACAAAAAGCACATTTCCCTTTTGCATCCAGACCTATGTCCCATCCAGGCTAACATCAACTTCAGTTGGCAGTCTCTTTGAAAGTTACACCTAGTGGGTATCGCTGGACCGGTCAAGATTTTCTGAGAAGAAAAGTGAGGTCCCCAAGGCACAACTGCATTTCTGCCTCTGACCCTCAAAGAGTCTAAATCCTTCTGATACTTGACATTTTTCTCTTGCTAACGTGTTCATGAGATGAGTGGTTGTTGTGAAAATCTAGCACGCACTTTGCCACTAACGAGCCATATGATTTGGAAGAAGATTTCTTAACACTCTGGGCCTCCATTTTTCCATCTGAAACACTGTCTGAAATCCTTTCTGGGTCTCCATTCTATAACTGAAAAATAATATTGTTATCTTGCTTCTTCTGGAATTTTATTTAAAATTGTAGTGATCAGTGTTGAATCCATAGGGGTACTATAGCATTAGGGTCGTGGGAGGTGGGGGGAGGGGCAAGGGTTCAGAAGTTACCTATTGAATTGGGTAACAGTATTCACTATTTGGGGAATGGGACCACCAGAAGCCCAGTCCCCACCAGTATGCAACATGCCCATTAACAAACATGCATTTGTATACCCATGAATCCAAAAGATAAAAAGTTGAATTAAAAAAAAAAAAAAGCATTTGGGGCCTGGACCTCTTCCCCTGGAAGTATCACAGTTCACTTAGCAGGGACTGAAATTCACAAGTGACAGCTGTCTGCAGCCTTCAATCACAGGAACTGTCCGAAGCCATGTCTCCTGACACTTTTTAAGAATTGGAATTTACGTTGGCTTTACTTCCCCAAGCAAAGGATGGCCAATGTATCAAGCAAATGCTGATTTCCTTTTATTTTTCGGAAACAGAGTCAGAAAACCTGCACGTTTCTCACATCTTGCAAAAAGCAAAAATCGAAGTCAGTGAAGATGGAACCAAAGCTTCAGCAGCAACAAGTAAGCACTGGGGCCCCTGGCAGGGAGGCAAGCATGCTGTGTTCATTCACCAGTTCAGCAACTATGTAATGAGCCCTGTTTCCACACGGGTAGCACAGGTTGACTCTCAGGAGACAGCAGTGAGCACAAACAGATCAAGAACCTGATTCACAAAGCTAAGAATCTGTTTCATTAAAGAAAAGCATTTTGGTAAAAAGAGATTGCTCTAGGACTGGAGTTAGTAAACTTCTTTAAAGAGCCAGATAGTATGTATTTCAGCTTTGTGGGCCACATTGTTTCCATCAAAACTCCTTAACTCTGCCTTTGTAGCCTTAAGGCAGACTTAGACAAAAACAAGTGGCTGTGTTCCAATAAAACTTTATTTATAAAAACAAGAGTTGGCTGGCCCTGTAGACTTGGCTTGAGGACAATAGTTTGCTGACCCCTACTCTCAGGAGGATAAAGTCCAGTCTGGCTTCTTATAGGCAGAAAAGACCAGTCTTCAAATTGAAACAAAATAGCTGCAAATACTTATAGGAAAATAGCCAATCAGATCTATCCATGACAAAGGGAAGAATTAGCAGGCATCTATTGAATTGTAGCAGGACTGCTATGCAGCCTTCCTTGATAATTAGAACATCCACATCTGCTTACTCCTCAGTGGCTTATATAATGAAGGAGAAAATAGAACAATCTTAAGTTGGTTCTCCCCCACCACCCCGAATTATCCATATGAGACTGGATAAATGAGATCTGGCCAAACTCTGTAAGCTCATAAAGTGAAAATCTTAGTTGTACTTGCAGCTGGTTCAAATATCTCTGGTCATTAAAAGGTACCATTTTACACTCACAATAGAGGCTTTATTGCCTTTCTTGAATAAATGGGTTTTTTATTCCTTTAAAATAGCATTGAAAATAAAGGCCCTAAAATAAGATAGTTGGAATTTTTAAGATAGTCTTTGTCTTTTGTAAATAATATAACATAAGTGCCACTGTTATTGATCAATTTTATCGACTAGCATAACTATCAGGACCATAATTTGTAGGGTCCTGTGCAAAATGAAAGTAAGGATCCCCTTGTTCAAAATTTATTAAGAATGTCAAGATAGCAACAGGAGAGTACTAGCCAAGTGCAGGGCCCTATGTAACTATCCATGTTCTACTGCTGTCTTAGTCTACTTTTTGCCACTACAACAAAATACCATAGGCTGGGTGTCTTAAACAACAGAACTCGCAGTTCTGGCAGCTGGAAGTCCAAGATCAAAGTGTTGGTCTCTCTCCTTAGCTCGCAGATGAATCTCCTCATGTGTCCTCACATGGTCTTTTCTCTGTATGTGCATGTCCCTGCTGTCTCTCCCCTTTCTAATAAACACAACAGTCCTATTGGAGTAGGATCCTACCCTTACAACCTCATTTAATCTTAATCACCTCCTTAAAGGCATTATTTCCAAATATAGGTACATTAAGGGGTTGGGGCTTCAACATGTGAATTTGGGGGAACTCAGTTCAGTCCATAACACCTATTTGTTTTTAGGAACCCTGGGTGGAGGGGTTTGCCCAGCATAACTGCAGGTGTTTCTTTTATAACATCAAGCCAAAGTTGTCAACACTTCCCAAAGGCTGAGGAGGATCGAGTCATTACAGCAGGTATATGGTGGCTATGCCACACACCTGCCCTCCTTCCAGGCCTCAGCTCAATCTTATTCCGTGGAAGCTTCCATTGGTAAGCATGGCAGAGGAGGAATGGCTGAGACCCAGGAGCCTAAAGAAATTTCCCTTCCAAGTCAGACGTCTACACCTGATTAGTTGAACAGTAATATGAGGTAGCTGTTCAGAGATGAACCGTCTATGTTGCCAGTACAAAGGAAACCTAAGTGATATGCCAAAGATGAAGGCACCGACAAAAAAAAAAGCTAATAATGGAGTGAGATCTTGATATATGGAAAGCATTTAAATAGACTAAACAGGACTAGGAAGCTTCATCAGCAAAGCAGATGGCGTGAATTAAAAATAGCTAATAATAACAGTGAATATGCGTTGGGTGTTTGTTTAGTGACAAACACTGTTCTAAGAGCTATAATATGTTTTATGTCATTTAATCCTCATCAAAACTCTGTGGGGAGTAAGAATGCTTATCAGAGAAGATGGTGCTTGTGTAGAATAAATGAGACACCAATGTAAAGGGCCCAGCCCACAGGAGGTGCTCAATAAATGGTGACCATGGAGCCTATGGGACAGGCAATCCCTGTGTCTGATACTGGTCCCTCAATCACCAGTATCTGAGGGTCTATCAGGCTAACTACCCTGGGGGCTTCAGGCTGGTTGTATAACACATTTTCCTTTTCTTCTCATAGCTGCAATTCTAATTGCAAGGTCATCGCCTCCCTGGTTTATAGTAGACAGAGCTTTTCTATTTTTCATCCGACATAACCCTACAGGTAAGTGCTTCCCTCTTCCATTGTTCACTCATTAGAATTCAGAAAGGTATACTGCACTCTTAGTTATATCCCACTGTGTTGCTCTTAATGTTTCCCTTGTATCAGCACCTGCAAGCACTTTGAATAATATGACCTCCCACATTAAAGAGACAGGAAATCAAGACTGCGTTTAGAGAACGTGATGGAATTTTTTTTTTTTTTTTAAGTTACAGTCTCACTCTGTCACCCAGGCTGGAGTGCAGTGGCACACTCACGATCACCACAGCCTTGATTTGCTGGGCTCAGGTGATCCTTCTGCCTCAGCCTTTCAAGAAGCTGGAACTATAGGTGCGCACTACCATGCCCAGCTTATTTTTTGACTTATTGTAGAGATGAGGTCTCGCCAACTTGCCCAGGCTGGTCTTAAACCTCTGTGCTTAGGCAATCCTCTCACTGCGGCCTCCCCAAGTGCTGGGATTACAGGCTTGAATCATTGCACCTGGCTCATGATGGAATCTTTTAAACAGTGACAGGATTTTAGATTTTTGGGGTTGCTGTTGTTGATCTTAATCTTGGCATCCTCTGGGCACTTTTGATAGCTATTGACTTTTTCAAAATTATATAAATGAAATAGATAAATTTTGCCAGAAGCTACATGTCTTCAACCTATGTAAGCCCACTCTACTGTTATGCTCCAGGAGCTAAGTCAGTAGATTTTAGCTCTGTGAGTCATGGATTCAAATTTGGCTCTAGTCTTGAACTTCATCTTTAAAATAAAGATAACAATAGTCCTGACTTCTTAGTACAGCTATGAAGTATGAGATTCTTTGTGGAGAGGTTGGCTTCATCTTGGTACAGAGTAGGCAATAATACATGTTAGCTTTTACTACTTGATTTAATCAGTAATGTAAGATAGTTCCTTATCCTTTTATCTCATTGCATCTTTAATGTCCTAATTAGTTTGCTCCAGAACTAGGCAGTCAGATGTAGGAGCTTCTAGCCACATACAGCTATTTAACCTTAACTTTAAAAATTAAATTTTTAGGCCAGGCACAGTGGCTCACATCTATAATCCTAGCACTTTGGGAGGCTAAGAGGATTGCCTGAGCCCACGGGTTCAAGACCAGCCTGGGCAACTTGGCAAGACCTCATCTCTAGAATAAATCAAAAAATTAGCCAGGTGTGGTGGCCTGTGCCTGTAGTTCTAGCTACCTGGAAGGCTGAGGTGGAAGGATCTCCTAGGCCCAGCAGGTTGAGGCTGAGTGACCATGAGCATGTCACTGAACTCCAGCCTGGGCAACAGTGAGACTCCAACTCAAAAAAAAAAAAAAAATCCAATTCTTAGTCACACTGTTCATATTTTAAGCACTCTATGGTCACATGTAACTAGTGGTTACCATATTGGATAGCGAAGATACAGACCATTTCTAGCTTTGCAGAAATTTTTATTAGACAACAGTACTGAGCAATAGGTTAAGTGTGACTCCTTCCTTTCCCTTAAATATAATATCATTCATCTTATTTTAAGGATTATTCATTTATAGAGTCATGCATTCTTTCCTTTTAATTCTGTAGGTGCTATCTTATTCATGGGGCAGATAAACAAACCCTGAAGCGTATACAAAAGAAACCATGCAAAGACTACTTTGCCATGAAGAAAAGTCTCCTTTCCTACATCTTTCATAGTTCTGTTAAATATTTTTGTACATTGCTTTCTTTTTCAAAACTAGTTCTTAGGAACAGACTCAAGGATGTAAGCATTTCTGTTCTGGAAGGTATTCGAGGGGAAAAATTCCAGGATGGCTGAAACACCGAACTGAGGAATGAGTAGAAAGGCTTCAAAATGGCTAAAAGTTTCTTTAAACTACTGAACTGTTACCTAGGTTAACAACCCTCTTGAGTATTTGCTGTCTGTCCAGTTCAGGATTTTCGTTTTGTTTTGTTTATATGTGTGGCTTTTCAGAAGAAATCAGTGTGACAGAGAGAAAAAAAAAAGAAAGAAAGAAAAAAAGACGTTTTATGGTAGCTTTTACTTTTCTATGGAAAAAATATTATTTGCCTTTTCAATTCTTTTTTCCACCCCCATCCAAAGTCTTGATAGCAAGCATTATTTTGGGGGTCAAAATAGCAGAATCTCTAGGCTCTTTGTGTGTTTTTGTTGTTGTTTTATATGATGCATGTATTCACTAAAATAAAGTTTAAAAAACTAACGTCTTGCTAGACAAGGTTTGCTGTTGTGCAGTGTGCCTGTCACTACTGGTCTGTACTCTTTGGATTTGCATTTTTGTATTTTGTACAAAGTAAAAATAAAGTGTTATGAGTAGTAAAGATTAAAAAAAAAAAAAAGACTATTTCTCTGCTGTTTGAAAATACAACAAAAGAAACGGAGCCTTTTAAAACTATTTCAGCCTTTTCTCATAAAGCTTTGCACTTAGGCAAAGGAATTCAAAGTCCCTGGACTTTTCCTATCTTTTTCCTCTAAACCTGACAATCAAACACTATTGCCCGCTTCAACACTTCACACTTTAGAGATCACATCCAGGGGGTAACCATGAGGTAATCCTACTTCTAACTTAACTACAGTACACTCAAGCAGTGGCTAAGTACTCTCAGCAAAGATAAAGATTTTGTGGCAAGTGCAGAAGAGTTGCTTTAAGATACTTCGGAATCCTGAGGGAATAGTGAATGTTTCATTTTTGGTGATAGGCTGGAGTATTTTTTGAAATGACATTTTGTTGTTGTCGTTTCCGGATAACTTTCCAAGTTAAACTCAGATATCACAGTTCTAATGTTACCATTTGCCTGGTTTTTCCCCCCCATGAATCTCAAAGATTTGTGTAGTCTCACCTAAATCAGAATGGTTTGAAACATTATTAGAACTTAAAAACAGTTTTTTTTTCTTTTTAGCTCATGAGCTCTACTTGTC
The DNA here is from genome assembly GCF_000164805.1 of Carlito syrichta. Taxonomy (NCBI): domain Eukaryota; kingdom Metazoa; phylum Chordata; class Mammalia; order Primates; family Tarsiidae; genus Carlito; species Carlito syrichta. The sequence continues at coordinate 239,634 of NW_007253525.1, forward strand.
ACTCTTTAGCCATATGGTAAAACCTCACACTTAACACTCCATCAATATGCCATTTGTAATCTTATTTACAAAGTGGGCTGAGCTTTGCCATTCCTAGCTATTTAAGTATGTATACTTTGACTAACCAAGAGAGAAGGGAGAATGGTTTTCCTTATTTAGGAGTATGTGTCAAAAAACTATTTTGAAGGACTGCTTCAATACACATATAATCTAGTGAATATGCTAATAGTTATTCATGCTTTTTAGAGCCATGTTACTGGGTTTTCTGCTCCCATGCAGTTTTATATATTCTGCTCCCATGCAGTTTTATATTTTGGTTACTTTAGAGATCGGGCACAGTGGCTTATGCCTGTAATCCCAACACTTTGGGAGACCAAGGCAGGAGGATCGCTTGAGGACAGGAGTTCAAGATTAGCCTGAGCAACATAGCAAGACTCTGTCTCTGCTAAAAATAATTTTTAAAAGTTAGCCAGGCATGGTGGCATGTACCTGTAGTCCTAGCTACTTGGGAGGCCGAGGTGGAAGGATCACTTGTACCCAGGAGTTTGAGGTTACAGTGAGCCATGATCACACCACTGTACAGGGTGAGATCTTGTCTCAATATTTTTAAAAATTGCTTTTAAGTAGTAATAGACTGGGCACAGTGGCTCACACATATAATCTCAGCACTTTAGGAGGCGGCAGTGAGAGGATTGCCTGAGTCCAGGGGTTTGAGACCAGTCTAGGCAAGTTGGTGAGACCTCATCTCTTCAATAAATCAAAAAGTTAGCTGGGCGTGATGGCACGCACCTGTGGTTCCAGTTACTTGGAAGGCTAAGGCAAAAGGATCACCTGAGCCCAGCAGGTTGAGGCTGCGATGGCCATGAGCATGCCATTGCTCTCTAGCCTAGACGACAAGAGTGAGACTCCTACTCAAAAATAAATAAACAGTAATAGTGTTAGGAAAATACTCACTGTATTCATTCAAGTGCTATATTGGTCAAAGAAGCCCAACTAATAGGACAGATGCAGATATATATGGTTACATGAGAACAGATTTATTATGGAACTTGACTCATGATTATAGAGGTTGAGAAGTCCCATAATAGGCTGTCTGCAGGCTAGAGAACCAGGGAAGCCAGTGTCATAGCTCAGTCCAAGTTCAAAGACCTGAGAAGCAGGGGGTCTATAGTATAACTCCTAGTCTAAGGCTGAAGGCCTGAGAACCTGGGGGCCAGTGGTACAAACCCCAGAGTCCAAAGGTGAGAGAACCTGGGGTTTTTATGTCCAAGGGTAGGAGAAGATGGGTGTCCTAGCTCCTGAAGAGTGAATTCACCTTTCTTCTGCTTTTGTTGTTCTACCTGGGCCCATTCGATTAGATGGTTACCGCCCACATTGGGTGAGGACGAACATTCCTTACTTAGTCCACTGATTCAAATGCCGATATTTTCCAAAACACCCTTACAAACATACCCAGAGGTAATGCTTTACCAGCTACCTGGGTATCCCTTAATCCACTTGAGTTGACACTTAATATTAACCATCACAAGTATCTACCAGATACCAAGTATTGGAGGGTACAGAGATAAATGTGTCCCTTTCCCACAGTAATTTAATCTTGGAAGAGAGACAATCCAAGCACAGCAAGATAGCTCACTGTTGCAAATGTATGTGTAAGATGTGGAATGAGGATAGCATGGGCAGGGGTCCAAGAGAAAAGACATAAAAGTAGCTGTAGGGCCAAGGATCCCTGGGCTCCTGACTGCAGCAGGGTTCATTCCAGAAAGGATCAGAAGCTGCCTTTCTTACCAGCCACAACGAGTGACCCTATTATGTAATACAAATGGGCTGCTCCCCAGTAGTGTATTTGTCTTATTTTGCCGGGCCTATTCAATTTTGAAGTGTCGGGTCCTGTTTCCGAGTATGTCTTTGGTTTTTAGAAGTTTTAAATATACAGAATTCAGTACTGGAAAAAGTATATTATCCAGGTTTCCAGATAAAAATAGCCTCTCTCAGTCCTCCCAGTTCATTCATCTTCACTCCTTTTTCATCAGCCAACACCCAGATTCTGATCCTGGCAGACTTTTGGGACCTGTTCATAATCTCTGGACTACAGGGAGAAGTTTCTCTCAAATTTTTAGAAAGATAATTCAACTTTTATTTTTTGATATATTCAAGTCAATGTCTGTAGGCCTTGTCTTCAAAAAGATAAAGTTTATAAAAACTCCTTTCATGAGGGAAACAGAATACATTCAAGTTATGGAGATTGCCACAAAAATTACAGGCCTGTGGTAGGTCATTTTTGCTATGTAGACATGTTTGAGCAAACAGTTTATCATACAGATTAGATGTCACACAGAGTGAGTTTGAACAGGAGACAGGCTGCAATTTTCCTAAAGTAACAAAATGGCTGGCCTATGGGAAAGCTGGGGCCAACAGCCAGTTGTTGAGTGTTATTGAGTGTTGACAGTTATGGAGATGGGTACTTTCAATTCTGCCTGAGACACAGAACAAAGAGAGTAGGCACTGACCCAGATACATCAAAAGCTCTACATTTCATTGGCCTTTAAGTCTCTGTCCTAAAAAGGAGATGATGGCAGGCGACCTGAAAAAAATCCAAATCATAAGAACTTTATAAAAAATCACAAGGAGTGGTCTTTGTACTGGTAAACTCTGTTTTTCCGAAAATGAAAAACTGAATGACACATGTCAAGGTATCTAAGAAACAGAAGAGGAATGGCAGGCACTTGCTCTGGGCCAGCAGAGTAGCAAACGCCCACATCCTAGGCTAGGACTGAACAGTAGTGACAGCTGAGGGAGAGGTAGGAGCTGGGTGGGCTGACTTCTAAGTCCTTGACTTCCTGTGAATATTAAAAGACACTGTCATTTGCCTACTGAGAGTCAACTTTGGGAGGTCAAAGAGTAGAAGACACTACTGTCTTTAGAGCCCCATTTCTTTGGAGATTTCCAAAATGAAAAGTATTTGACTCTCTCATATTAAAGGAGTTATGGACTTTGTGATTTAGATGAGAAATCTGCTAACTGAGAAATCACTGTTCTTCATCACACCAAGTACACTGCTAGTGCTTGGAGATGAAATTATTGGATTTTAGGTAGCAAAATGGATATGAAAATTTTAATTTCTTAGTGCGATGCCTCTTGCATTTGAAGTTTATAATCCCAGCTACCAAAGGTAAAGAGAAGCATGGTAGGCCTTTGTGCCTGTACTCCCTAGACCAAAAAAACAATCCTAGGAACAAGAACTGAGACCCGGTGGTGCAGCCTATCAGGAACCCCGTGAACATCACTGTCAAGTTAGTTAATTTGATGATGGTCAGCTGACTTTTTACTGTATTTTTCTTATTAACTGTATAGTCTATTGCTAAATGTCTCCTGGCCCTCTCTAACATGTTGTCTTGGTGTGAAGATGCTCACGTCAATAATTTATGTGAAGGAAATGTCATCCAAAAGCCAGGTAAATTCTTCTCTTAGAAAAAAAATCCTTCTCTGACAAAATTATGAACTTCGCAGCAACTTGGATGGATTTAGAGTCCATCATATTCAATGATCTATCACAGAAACAAAGAATGGAGTACCACATGTTCTCACTCATAAGTGGATCCTGAACATTTATCATAATACCACATAAAAGGGATTGGCAGTAGCAGGTCACTGCAGGAGAGAGGGGTTGTACACATAATACTAATACTGATCCCAAACCAGGTGAGGTGAGAACCAATGGGAGACCCAAACTTCATCTGTATGATGACCACTTATGTACCTAACCACTAATTGTACCCCACATCTTTATTTTTTTAAGCTAGTCTCACTCTATCACTCAGGCTGGAGTACAGGGGCACGTTCATGGCCACCACAGCCTTGACCTGCTGAACAATCCTTCCTCCTCAGCCTTCCAAGTAGCTGGAACCACAGGCGTGCACTACCACACCCAGCTCATTTTTGATTTATTGTAGGAACAAGATATTGCCAAGTTGCCCAGTCTGGTCTCAAATCCCTGGGCTCAGGCAATCCTCTCACTTCCGTCCATCTCTCAAAGTGCAGAGATTACAGGCGTAAGCCACCATGTCCAGCTAACCCAATTTTTAAAATAAAATAAAAAAATTAAAAGAAATAAAAAATCCTTCTCTGTCAATGACTTCATTACTCATGTCTTCTACAAAAAGATTAGAATAGAATAAACTTGGTTCATTTGCAATTTTAAAGTAAAATATCTCCAGTAAAAAGATACTGCAAAAAACCAAATAATGGAGTGCTTCCTCAATTGAAGAAGGAATAAGTTAATGTTTTTAATTTTCTCAATTGTTTTTCTCCTTGAAGTGTTTCTTAAAATTAGTCTTCTATTGTCAGTGAACATGAACGGCAGGCAGATAAATGAACAAAAACAAGTAAGTATCAGTAGAAAGCACAGACACGACCAATGCAAAACAGCTTTCTTTTTTTGGGAGCATGTATGCTTGTGATTGTGGCTTTTGGATGCATGACTTCCTGGAAAAGCTGCTTAATTTGCTAGATGGGAGTAAATCTGGTATCGTTCATGCTGTTATACAGAGAGAGCCTGACTTTGAAGTGCCCTGATACCAACCAAAGTTAAGAGCCACAGCTCTGCCTTCTAGAGGACAATGGTTGAAGGTCTTTATGAGCTGAGGTTTGAAGAGATAACCCAGGGATCAGCCTAAGGGAGAAAAAATAAAGCAGACTAAAGGATGCATCCTCGTGGGCATCCCTCAGTTGGACTATGTGGTGAGTTGGCCTTTTGATGGGAAGACTATTGACAGCTGGTTTTAGGAAATGTTGAGATGGACAAAGAATTCCCTTACCTCTGCAGGACATTTTCTCCTATTGAAAAAAAAAATGAGGATGGGCCCGGTGACCCATGCCTGTAAATTCTAGCACTTTTGAGGGCCATAGTAGGACTGCTTAAGCCCAGGAGTTCAAGACCAGTCTGGGCAACACAGTGATACCTTGTCTCTACAAAAATTAAAAAAAAAATTAGCTGGGCGTGGTGGTGCACACTTGTAGTCCCAGCTACTCAGGAAGTTGAGGTGGGAGGATGGCCTGAGCCCAGAAAGTCACGGGTGTGGTGAGCCGTGATCATGCGCCATTAATGCACTTCAGCCTGCACGAATAGAGTGAGACCCTGACAAAGAAAAAAAAAAAAGAAATGAACAGCAAGAAGGGGGGAAAAAAACCAAAGTATTTTGAAAGTTTTATTTATGGCAACCCTGCAATTTTCCCGTTTTCCAGTGAATATAAAAGAGTTCAAATGTCAAATATCCTTATCTTGGCATCAGAAGTGAATTGTTCATACATCAGATTCTTGATTTACAACATCCTCAGGGAGAAAAGGTGGGCTAGCTCCTGCAAACATATTCATATATTAGAGCCATGAGGGGCCTTGAAAAGTGTTTCACTGTGATCATAAGCCATATGCATATACAATCTTTTTTGTTTCTCTTAAATGGCATTTTGCATACTAAACTGTGCAGAAGGATGAGAACACCATCTTGTGGCCAAAATCAGTACAATGCTGAACACAAAAAGCCCCAATTTGTTCTTTCTTGGGATTAATGCAGTACCTAGTTGACTTGCTCATGACCTCACAAAACACTTTGAATAATATTTCCCACTTTATATATGCATATAATAAAAACAGTATGAATTTAAAATAATAAGGTTTATGTAATTGAATCTGTAGACATTAATCTTACATTTTTTATTATATAATTTTAGGGAACTGGAGTAGGAAAAGGCAGGAAGGGAGGTCAGAATTTCAAAGTAAATGGCTAGGATCTTTTTCTAGTGCCAACCCAAGTTCAAGTTTCAGTGCTCTTATATCCCAAAAACTTCTTTATGATGAATTAGGCAGTCAAGAAGTCCTCCAAATGGTCACTGAATTCTCTTGGTCACATGCTCCATTTGACAACACCCTTGTACCCACGTGTACCTTTAGCCCAAATATCCTACTTATACAGTGTTTTTTCTCATAGGACAAATTAAAATAGTTATCCAGAGATTGGTTCCAACTTTCAAGCTATTTAGGATGGAACTGCAAAAGTTTGTTAATTTTTCTACATTCCAGCCCATCACATTTCAGTGGTTACTTTTAAAACAGTTTAAGTTCAAAGACTTTACTTAGAAAGATGTTAAAATCACATTCTTTTTGTAAGAGATATGGACTTCTACTTGCAAAGTAGTTTTATCTAGTTTTACACATTTTTCCCATATGTAAATCCGGAAGCATTCAAGGTTTAGAAGCTTGAAAACCTAAAGGTAAGGATAGTTCCTCTCCAGTCTTGAAGTTAGTCCTGCAAATTGCCCTGAGAAGAAATTTGGGATTGCAGTATCAGCACTACTTAAGAAGTAGGGGAGAGGTGGGGGGAGGGAGTGGGAAAGGATTCCTAGAATTTACAAATGAATTGTCTAAAGACTTTCTAAATGTTTACCTAAAAAGTGTTAGAATCATATACTAGTTAGATTCTGTCATTTTACATATTCTGGATAGAGTTAAGTAGTTAGAAGATATTTCCTGTCTTTTACTTCCCAGAAACTTTCATTACATCATCTCTTCTCCGACAATGTCAATGAGGTGCTTATCTTATCATATTTACTTGTGGATGACACACACAAGTGGCATTTTACTACTGGGTTTGGTCCTCTATGCTTGTATTCAATTGTTAGGTTTAGTAATTAACTCTCCAAAAAAAAGGTGAAATGCAGTTGACCCTTGAACAATGAGGGTGTTGGGGTGCTGAACCCCTTGTAGTAAAAAATGTATATAACTTTTGACTCCTCAAAAACGTAACTATTAGCCGGGCTCAGTGGCTCAGCCTGTAATCCTGTGCCTTGGGAGGCTGAGGTGAGTGGACTGCCTGAGCCCGTGGGATCGAGACCTGCCTGGGCAACTTGGCGAGACCTCATCTCTACAATAAATCAAAAAATTAGCCAGGTGTGGTAGCGCGCGCCTGTAGTTCCAGCTACTTGGAAGGCTGAGGCAGAAGGAACGCTGAAGCCCAGCAGGTCGAGGCTGCGGTGGCCGGGAGCGGCCACTGCACTTCAATCGGGGCGACAGAGTGAGACTCCAACTCCAAAAAACAAACAAAAAAATAACTATTAATAACCTACTGTTGACTGGAAACCTTACTGGTAGCATAGCAGATTAATACATATTTTGTATATGTACTATAGTGTTCTTATAATAAAGTAAGCTAGAGAAAAGAATGTTAAGAAAATCATAAGGAAGAAAAAATATATTTACTGTTCATTAAGTAGAAGTGGATCATCATAAAGGTCTTCATCCTCATTGCCTTCACAATAAGTAGGCTGGGAAGGAGAAGGAAGAGGAGCAGTTGGTTTTGATGTGTCATGGCTGGAGGAGGGGTAAGAAAATTTGAGTTTAAATAGACCCACACAGGTTAAACCCACATTGTTCAAGGGTCAACTGTAACTTACATTTAACCTGCCAATTCAGCCAACTAGGTACTTCTCAAACATTCCCCTCCAAAAACAGTCCCTGCTTTACCTGTGACAACTGCAAACCCTTTAACATGTGACTCAGGTTCCATTTTCCTAGCCAGAAAAGTTTCCAAGGTTCTTCATCTTCCTTTACTCAAAGATCTCATAACAAAAGTGATGTTGTTTATAATGTTTCATCTCTTTCCTATCCTATTTCTTGTTAACCCCTGGGAATGACTACAGCAGACTGAAACTAAAAATTATTGTTGCTAAAAAGTTTAAAAGATATAAATCAAAGAGAATTTGCAGTTGGAGGATTACTGAACTGAACAGAGAGGATTAAAGCAACAGCAGAACAATCTCTATTAAATTAAATGTGTTCTAATACTTAAAACAGTGCTTGGTACATATTAGCTATTATTATGATTATGGAATACTAAATTGAATTGATAAATACATACTTTATTTTTCAACATTTTAAAAAAAGATTTGGGGCTGTACAATTCAGAACATTATCAACCTTTTAAGCTGGTTTTGAGTTTCAATTTCTTAAAAAAGGCAATTTCTTAAAAGCATAAAATTTACCTTTTCTGCCATTTATTTTATGAAAACTGGATAACTAAGAAACACATTAGAAGTACAAAGATAGACTCGAGAGCTCATGTAAATAGCTGTCTAGTTATAATCTTCTGTACCTTGCATTTCTCGAAGAGTTATAGCATTACTATTTTAGTTAAAATTTTATTAAAGAAGCAAAGTTAATCAACTTCCTACCATTCTTGGGTATATCAAATTTAACTACAAAGTAACATTTAGAAAAAGAGTAACTTTTTTATTGGTATTATAGCACAAAATTCACATAAGGCAAATATTCAAATTTTGATACCTCAAAGCTAACAGGGGAATGAAATACACCTAACTATACAAATTATATACAATAATAAAATCAAGAACTTTAGGAAAAACTCTTGGGAAAATGTTCCCAAAAAAGACTTGATCAAACAAAAAAAATTGAGAAAAAAACAAAAAACCTGTAACTGGTTAACACAATTAATTAAAAGAACACAGTATGAAGAGTAAGATGTGTTGCTTTACAATTCTGAAAATAACTAGCTTCAAACACTTGTGACTTCTCACTGTTTTGCTCACAAGTTTCAGGGTGCCACATCCCTGGCTGCCTAGCTGGCAGTGATGGTCTTTTTTGCTCTCAAGTTTTCTCTGGGCTTGGAGTAGTTCCAGGGCCGTCTATTTTCCGTAAATCCATAAAGTTTTCTAAGTGCCACTCGAACAGCTTCTTCTTCTGCAATCAATACTGTTTCACCAGGTCCTTCGGCAATCAACTTTTTATCACTACAAAGAAAACAAACACTTGTTAAGTTTGTGTCTTATGACACAAAGCAGTTATGCCTTCTAAATCCTATTTTAATAATAACACCCACCAGAAGTAACACAATAGCTTTAGATATCATCTTTTTTATTTTAACTAGTCTTGTTGAAAGTTCATTATAGTCATTAGATACACTTATGTTTCCATAGAAATATAAACAAGTCTCTAGGTCCAGTATTTTTTTAATTGTTGATGAGAGAGTTGAAAGATTATATAAAATCTTCTTATAAAAACCTGAAACTATAAAAATATTCTCGAGAACTACAACCAGATTATTTTAAATTCATTTTGACTGTGTGATATAACTTGAGCAAAGATTCTGCTGAAAAAAATTGAAGCTGGGCTCGGTGGCTCAGCCTGTAATCCCGCACCTTGGGAGGCTGAGGTGAGTGGATTGCCTGAGCCCACGGGTTCGAGACCCACCTGGGCAACTTGGTGAGACCGCATCTCTACAATAAATAAAAAAATTAGCTAGGCGTGGTAGTGAGCGCCTGTAATTCCAGCTACTCGGAAGGCTGAGGTGGAAGGATCACCAGAGCGCAGCAGGTAGAGGCTGCGGTGGTCGGAAGTGGCCACTGCACTCCAGTCTGGGCGACAGAGTGAGACTCCAACTCAAAAAAAAAAAAAGAAAAAAGAAAGAAAAAAATTGAGACTTTTGAATTTGTCATCTAAACTTTAATATGAATGAGAAATTAAGTCTATATTTCAAGTTAAATACTTCAGATCTTCAAAACTAGCTCAGATTAAATAATTATTTTATATATTTATTATCTACTCTAGTTTATTCTCAAAAGATGAGGAAGCAGCATAAACACTAAATGTTGACTATTAGTGTTCTACTAAAACTAGACACAACTAAAATGGGTATTCCTGATGCTCTACTGATATTTCTATTATCACAAACAAACAGTTATCTTCTTTAAAAATGTAAAAGCGTTCCTTCAAGGGAACAAAGGATGTGCACATTAAATAACTATAATCTTATTTGTTTTGCTACTTCTCAATTGTACTTAACTAATTCCTGGAAATTTCCTGAATTCCTAAAATTTCACCCATGCAATTAAAAAAATCATGTCTTTCAAAGTTTCATGCACAGAAGCTCCACTCCATAACTCTGATTCTATGTAAGTTGACTTAAAAGTGAAGACCAGAACCAAATTAAAGAAAAATGAGCAAAGCTATGCAAGTAAAAGAAATGCAACATGGAAGGAATTTGCTGAAATACACCACACCTGCTATGATAGTAATTTGAAATGAAACAAAGTTTAATTATATAAATTAACTTTATGATAATAATTAAATATATACATATCTGTACAAGGTGAGAAATAACATGGTTTTAATCAATGATGCTGAAAGTATATCACTGGCTATTTTTTTTTTTTTTTTTTTTATGAATTGTAGAGACGGGGGTGGGGGGTCTCACCAAGTTGCCCAGGCTGGTCTCAAACCCCTGAGCTCAGGCAATCCTCTCACCTTGGCTTCCCAAAGTGCTGGAATTACAGGCTTGAACCACCATACTTGGCCAACTGGCTATATTTTTTTAAATCATTATGTAAAAATCTAGAAGAACACTATTACCCAATGACAATCGCTGTAGTGTTATGACAAATCACTTCTTACATTTTTTTCTTAAATAAAAGATCACTTCCCAAATTTCCCAATGCATTTAAAAATTCTTTTAAAATGTTACCTCTATATTCCATCATGTGCATGTACCATTTCCCTCTTGTGAGATACTAAACTTATTTCTAATTTGTTAGTTCAACAACTATTTACTGACCAGTATCTCCCAGAAACTGTCCAAGGTATGAGGTAAACAGAAGTAAACAAATGAACATTTTGTTCACAAATTTGTCTGCAGTACTAAGACAGACAATCAAAAGTAGAAAGACCAAAATAAAAGGGCATGAACATTTTAAAGATTCTTGGTGTTCTGTCAAAATTACTCACAGAAATATTGTACATTACTTTTCTCTATCAGTTCTATCATCAGTGTATGAATTAATGATAAAAGATGTTTTTAAGGTTTGCCAATCTGATAAGCAAAAAAGTATCTCGTTGTTTTTGCTTTGCACTTCAATTAAAAGTGAAGATGAAACTTTTTACAATGCTACCCATTGTCTCCTTTGTGAAGTCTTCCATTGTTTTATAAAGTCTTTTGTGATACAAAAATTAGAAAAATATTTACCTAAATTTTAATCTAGCCATTTTAGATAGTAAATGTTTACATTTAAAACTTTAATATTAACAACTGAAATTAAGTTAGGATAGGTCAACTTTTTTATTAACAAAACTAAAAAGCTTCCAACGTGAGTTGATTTACATTTTGAAGAATAAGCCCTTCCTTTTCTAAGATTGAGCCATTTGAATGTCATCTAAACTTTAATACGAATGAGAAATTAAGTCTATATTTCAAGTTAAATACTTCAGATCTTCAAAACTAGCTCAGATTAAATAATTATTTTATATATTTATTATCTACTCTAGTTTATTCTCAAAAGATAGGAAGCAGCATAAACACTAAATGTTGACTATTAGTGTTCTATTAAAACTAGACACAACTAAAATGGGTATTCCCATTCCTAGGCTCAGCTGAAGCTGTTGACAAGAATCGATTAAGGTTAAATCTCTAACATGTGGAGTCAAAACATACTTTTACACAGAAAAACTCAGGTTAACACATGTCCTATGAAATTCTACAGTACATAGTTGGCTAACAAAAGCTACTATTAGCAAAACATAGATTATTTGCCTTCCCCCTCAGAATGACCAGCAAGAAAGTAAGAAAATAGATGACCATAGGAAAGAGATTTTTCAAGTCTTTTAATGCAATTAGAGGTTATGTCAAGAAATTTGAAGAGGTTATGGTAAGGAATGCTAACATTCCTTATGGAATGTGAAGAGCCTGTTTTTAAGGCTTCCAATCAAAGTTATAAAGTTAAGGTTAAAATTTCACTAACCAGTATAAGCCAACAAAATACAAAGGCAAAGCTGTGGTGCTTCCGGACTGCCTAGTAAGTCTAGATTCAGGAGGTGAAATATTCCTTTTCTTCAATTCTTCTACCAGTAGCCCCATGGGATTTATTATTGTCCACATCTCAAAGAGCTCTTTTCCAGTCATTTGGGTAATTAAGAAGTCCTGCATATAAAAATATAATTAATACATTTAAATTAGTATTAAAAAAAATTAGGACCACAATCCAAAGTACATTTTTGTACACTTTTTGAATCAGAAAAGACACAAAGTACATTTCTAACAGAAATTTCAAAGTTAATGGGAAATGAAAGACAAAATGTATTATTCTTTTTTTATTCTCACAGAATTTTTTTTTTTTTTTTTTGAGTTGTAGTCTCACTCTGTTGCCCAGACTGGAGTGCAGTGGCCACTCCTGGCCACCACAGCCTCAACCTGCTAGGCTCCAGCGAACCTTCTGCCTCAGTCTTCCAAGTAGCTGGAACTACAGGCGCGTGCTACCATGCCCAGCTAATTTTTTTGACTTATTGTAGAGATGAGGTCTCACCAAGTTGCCCAGGCGGGTCTCAAACCCCCAGGCTTAGCCAATTCACTCACCTCAACTTCCCTAAGCACAGGATTACAGGCCGAGCCTCTGAGCCCGGCTCTCACAGCATTTTTAATATAAATTTTATTACAAAAACCATAGTTGGATTAAAAAAATGTGAAAGCCTGAAAAAACTATTTCAAGCAATATGATCTATGAAAATTCCACAGAAGGTAGAATCTTATCTTATAATTTAGAATTGTATTCCTACCTCTTCACTAAAGAATTGAATTAATGAATAAACAGTATTAACTCCTGGCAGAAACTTATGTAAAAGGACACTTGGGGCCTCTAGATGACAATATATCCCCTGTTAATAATTTCTTTAAAAATCATTTAAATTATAATTTCACACAAACTGTCTTTTAAAACTATGACATATCAATACTTCTTTATAAGACTAAAAAAACTGAGAAAGAAATTAAGAACATTCAAAACAGAACTCATTTTGCCAGTAAAAAAATTTATTTTGTATAGAAACTATGGAAACAAACATTAATTCTCACAAAAATTACATATTGCAATTAACTTGTGTTAACAAACATAGCAGTATAACAAGGTAGATGAATGGGACAGGAGGGAAGAAGTTTTAAAAGATCCCTTAGTTCACAAAATATAAAGTCAATTTTATTACAACCCGTCTCCAAGTACCAGAACTCAATTTGAGTTTCACCGATAAAAAAATTTGTAAGTCCATTCTCAGGAGACTCTGAATGTTTTAATGTACAAAGATGGAGAAGTCTTATGGGACACATATGTAACATGCACATATATATGAATCAGCGAGTTGTCACCTGCCATATAGAATAACCAAATGTAGGGCAAACAAACGCAATTCTTTTCCTTGCCTAAAATATTAGTAGGAATATATAAAGAATTCTCAGTTTTTCTGGAGTGATTACCTTCCACTTTTTCCTCTTTGCTCCTGGTCTTATTAATTTGGTATTAGAACTCTCAGTAGGGTGTGAGTTGAATATTCCAATCTCATCTCCCAGAAAGGAAGGCAGTATGAAGAAGTAATGTTTCTAAACTGAACAACTGGGCCGGGTGCGGTGGCTCACACCTGTAATCCAAGCACTTTGGGAGGCCAAGGTGGGAGGATTGCTTGAGTCCAGGAGCTCAAGACCAGCCTAGGCAACATAGCGAGATTCCATCTCTACACAAAATGAAAAATAATTTAGCTCAGTGTGGTGGCACACATCTGTAGTCTCCGCTATTTGGGAGGTTGTGGTGGAAGGATCTCCTGAGCATAGGAGGTCGAGGCTATGGTGAGCCCTAATTGTACCACTGCCCTACAGCCTGGTTGAGAGTGAAACCCCAGCTCAAAAACAATGCACGTTTGATGGAAACCTCCCACTTAGAACGCCTCCAGCTATATCTGCATAAGATCATCAAATACATACTTTTTAGCATGGCTAAGAAGAGTGCTGTTCAAATTTCCAGGTGCAGAAAAACCACCTGACGAGCTAGTTATCATACAGATTCCTAGGTCCTCCTCCCAGAAATCCTGTGGTGGATGAGAATTTGGATTTTTTTTTTTTTACAAGGTCTCCATGTTGCTAATGATACTGATGTCCAAACCATTTTCTAACTACAAGATGCAATATGATCCAGTCACAGAAAATGAACCGCAGTTCCCAAGCACAAGCTCATCCCTGACACATCTTCTCAAACCGTTCTTTTCAGGGGAGAATGTCACTTATGTACAACCTTCCCTAACCTTGCTAGACAGAGTTGGTTGTTGCTCCTCTGAGTTCCTGTGCACCTTAGTATCCCTATGAAAGCACTTCCCACATTTCACTCCACCGACCTAATGAGCTGTGAGTAGGATAAAATCCTATTCGGCTCTGGCTCCAGAACTCAGCAGTAAGACCTTCAACATTAGGTGGATGAATGAATGAATAAGACAATCCAAAGTTGTCACTTCTACTATGGGAGAAATCAAAGCTCTTGACTTAGAAATAGATATCTGAATTATCTATGTTTAATAAGATCTTTAACTGGAACTGCTAACAAGGGAGAAAAATATGGTAAATATTTCCAAGTCTCATGACTGTCTTGTGGAAGTTTCAAAGAGGTGACCAAAAATTTAGACAGTTTTAAAATCCCAAACAGGCTACAGGGATAACGAGACTGCAAATCAAGGAAGATTTTGTGAGAACTTCTTTAGAAAAAGCTATCTTTAGGCCGGGCATGGTGGCTGAAGTCTGTAATTCCAGCACTTTGGGAGGCCGAGATGAGAGAGTTGCCTGAGCCCACAGGTTCAAGACCAGCATGGGCAACATGGCAAGACCTCGTCTCTACACTAAATCCAAAAAAAAATTAGCCAGGTGTGGTAGCGTTCACTTGCAGTTCCAGCTACTTGGAAGGCTGAGGCAGAAGGATTGCCTGAGCCCAGCAGGTCGACACTGGGGTGGCCATGAGCTAGCCACTGTACTCCAGCCTGGGTGAGGGTGTGAGATTCCAACTCAAAAAAAAGGAAAAAGCTATCTTTAGAGGGAAGGTAGGTAGTCTACCTATTGTAAACCCTAGCTGGGCAAGGAGGAAGACAGGTCTTAGCTAGGAACAAAATCTGAATTGTTAGTTAATATAGGTATTCTTCTCTAACAAAATTATCAAATGTATTAAAACTAAATGAATAGATTTCATCAGCATGTGATACTGGTTTAAAGAATATGACATTCAAATGTGTGAATCAAGTCTGTTATTATGACTTAAAGAGATTGTGCAGACTCTCTATAATTGAAGATTGAACAAAAAATTCCTGTTTTCATCCAATGGTAGAGAATAAAAACTCCCAGTTAATAAATTCTAAAAGGTCAGTGGGAGTCAAGTCGTATCAATTACATAAGAATTTCAATGAGCTAAGCTGTTAGCTCACACATAGTTATACATCACAGGGAGTCAGAAATTCAAGATTAGGTCACTTGGAAGAACAGAACAGCAGCTAGTACTTAAGCATTAAGTTCCTAACCACACTAGGCTACTACACAGCATTATTTGACATCATTCATTCACCAAAGATCTACTGAGTATTTATCATGCAGGCACTACCCTTGGCTCTAAGGATATAAAGCTAAAGACAGTATGGCTTGCTGTCATACAGAAATCACAACCAGAATTTAATAGCCACTTCTCAAGATGTTCTCAATAAGAGACAACTGGAATAATGAAGATACCATTAAAAAAAAATTATATATATATAAAAAAATATATATTTTAGATATAATATATATAAAATACCATTAAAATGGTAAAAAAATTATATATATAATATATATATAATTTTTTTTAATTTACCATTTTAATGGTATTTTTTAATGAAATACCATTAAAAAAAAAAACTCCCACCTTGGGAAGGTGAATCTTCTCTCTTCCTTCTCTTTCTCTCTCTAATTTACTTTTAAATAAACTTTTCTTTCTTAACCTTTAAAAAAAAAAAAGCCTTAGGTCTTTCTCAGTTTTTGTTGGTAGAAAAATTCACTTCCAAGGTGATTATATCAAATAAATGAATTACAAAAGGAAATTTTTCCTTCTGTCAACCTCAAGTATGTCCAAGCATATCCAATTAATAATTACCTACCCTGATGAAAAGTGCAGTCCTCTCAGGTCCACTGCTCTGAAGAAGGGCACCAATTACTGCAAAGAAAGTCTTTTGTAATATAGTTGGAGGGACTGGGAACTCTGCACTCAATGTTAACTGCTCCACAGCTAAGTTTCTAGCCACGTGACATACGATTTCTTCACTAGTGAGAAAGTTAACAAGACTTCTGATGCCTTCAGTGGGCATGTCTGGGTACTCGTCTTCAAGAAGTTGTGTGAGACAAGTCTGTGAAAAAGATGCCCCTTGTTCAGATAGTTCTTGATTACTTTTAAGATTCAGAAGAACTGCTTCTTTCTCTATCCCAAGTTTTTGGCGTTTGGCCTCCTCACTTTTAATATAGCAGCTATTAACAAATGCAGTTTTGAGAAGATCTAAGGAGAAGGTTTCCTGTAGTCGAGGTCCAAAGGCTAGTATTTCAGCATGGTAATCCCAGTCAGGCTTCTCTGAACTGAAAAGATATAAAGACAGTAAAAGACAGTAAAGAGAACATATTACTACTCTAAAAATTTTTCGTAGTGCTGTAATAGTATTACTTATGTAAAGGAAATGAAAAAGGTTATGTTTCCTTTTAATGTCAGGCTCTCATAGTCTAAATGTTAAAACTTTAGTCAGATGAATACTGGTAGTCCTTTGCCATATTCTACATATATGGTTGAATTAATTTTCTCTTTGACCCAACTGCCACATTAAAGTAGTTCTTCAGCATCAAAGACTAAGCCATTATCCTTTTAGGTTCCTTATGTGTGCTGTAATCATGGAACTGTGTTTTACACCTAAGAATGAAATACAAATTATAATGTTACAGATTCAGGCCATAAACACTAAGCATATTATATTTCAGTTGTCTCTCCATATCTGTGGCAGATTGGTTCCAAGACCCCCTTGAATAACAAAATCTCAAGACCCCCTTGAATAACAAAATCTATGGATGCTCAAGTCCCTTATATACCTCATTCATTTTATTGCATTGCACTTTATTGCACTTCACGGATACTGCATGTTTTACAAACAGAAGGTTTATGGCAACCCTGGATGTGGTCACTTTTTGTTTCTGTCAGCATTTTATTGGAATAAAGTATTTTTAAACTAAAACGTGTACACCGTTTTTAGACACACATAATAGACCACAATATAGTGTAAATATAACCTTTAAATGCACTGGGAAACTCAAAAATTCATGTGACTCACTTTATTATGATGGTCTGGAACAAAACTCACAATACCTCTGAGTTATGCCTGTGCTTGCGCATGACATTTGGAGCTATAAAAACTTGCCTCTCTTTCTGCTACTAACCTGCTACTAGAACAAGATGAATTAGGGCAAAATCTAAAGCTAACCTTTTAAAAATTTTACTTTAGATAGTAGATTTCTCGATGTAGATTATTTTTTCTCCCAAATTCACAATGCTGTGGAGTGCTTTCTTCCCTCTTATCCGAATTATCAGGCCATTACAAATCGGGAGCTATGACACCCAAGCCCACGTAAGGATTACCATCCTGGTGGCCCCATTTGCAGAAGACAGCATTCTACACTGGAGTTCTGAAGCGTCGGGGGCCACCCGGCGCTCTCGCGCTCTCGACACAAATCCATTTCCTTTGGCTCGGCCCACCCGTCCACATCCCACAGATGTCTCTACTGAAAACCTCCTAAGGCTCAAGCCAGGCGTGCATCCACAGGCGGTGCGAAGCAGTGGGGAGAAGGCCCAGTGACCAGACCACCATCCCGACGCCCCGCGAAGCGTCTCCTACCGGCGCATGGGCGGCGGCGGGCACCGGAGTAGGCGCCGCCGCTCCAACTCCTTCTGGAAGCGGAAAGCGGCGCGGAGGCCCTTCTTCACTCCCCGCACTGGCGGGCCGAGCGTGGGGGCGGCCGGAGCCAGGAGGCAGCGAGGCCCCTGCTGGAGTAGCCTCACCAGTCCGGACGCCATCACACAACAGAACGCACCGGAGGAAGGAAGGAAAACAGTCGGGCCGGTGTAGCTGAAACACACGTCCCCGGACTTGGGCGAGCGGAGAGAGGGCGTGGCCGATGACAGCACCTGGGGGCGGGGCGACACGGCTGCGCTGTCACTGCGCAGGCGTTGGTTCTTTCCACCTTGGGGTTACTCTCAGGTGAGCCAAGCTCGAGGGACGTTGAGTCCAGAAATTTCTGGGAGAAGCTGCTTCACTCTGGCAATTGCTCTTTTGTTCCTTTTTTTCTCGTTAAAGCAAAACAAAAAATCTGTTTCGCTTTCAGGTTAAAGAAAACCCTCACATTCTCAAAAGAAGAAAACATTTTCTATTTCTATTTAGTTTTAGAATTCCAGACCACCAATCTGGCCGCTATTTGAGCAGATATTTAACAGGCTTTTACTTTTGGCCAGCACGTCTCCAAAAGCCTGACTTTCAGAAGCCCTCGACTCAGAAGTGTTGCCTTATCCAAATTTAATTTTTTTTATTTAAGAGCAATCTTACAGTACATTTTTTAAAACATCGGAAGAGGCCAGGAGAAAACAGATCAAAACAGTAACAGTGGAATTATAGGTTTTTTCCTTATATATAATATAATTATATTTTATATATGTAATATATATTATAATTATATTGCTTTCCTACCAAGCTTCCTACAGTATAATTTTTAAAAGATCTTATATTAAATAACAAAAGGAAATTTGTCTAAATTCCCAATTTTGAGTTCCTGTTGAACATCTAAACCCTCAAAGAGACAATGCTTTCTGTGGTCTCTCTACTTGTTACGTATATCAGTGTCTTCTGCAGTCACTCAGTTTGGACACCTATGTCTTTGATTGTTCCTGTTTTCACAAACTCCCTCTTTTGTTCAGGTACCAAGTACTTTTTCAATTTATTTCCACATTAGGCACCTGATGGCTCTTTCTACCTCTTTCCCTGGTTATTGTAATTGGCCTCCAAACAAGTCTTTCCTCCCTTTCCCAGACATAGTTCACCTCCATCCACCTTGCTGAAGCACAGACAAAACATATTACAACTTAGCTTGAGAATCGTTCATACCAGGATCATACAACTCAGTCTGGGTTTCTTATCTTGACTTTTCAAGAGAAAGAATCTGAATGATTCATCTAAACTTATAAAAGGGTTCCCTTTGGGGGGAGAGAGTGCAAAAAGGTAGTTCAGCACACACCACAAGACAAGCTGATGGATGTCTAGTTGAAGCAAATTCTCTAAGAAGGGGTGAAAGGAAATTATGTTCGGGCTTTGTGTTACATTATGTAAAGTATTGAAAATTCATGGAACATCAATCAAATAAATCGAGAAACTGAAGTGACTATTGTTTTTACAATATCATTTATTGGGAGAAATATTCTAAAGCTAGTTGTAGATAATAAAATTGAAATGAGGTGTCTCTGAGTTTCTCAATAATACAGCAATGTGCACATCATTTGCAGATTTTTAAAATGGAGGATCTCAAGAGATGTCTCCCACCAAGGCACCTTATGAAACTGAGGAATTAACTGGTTTTTAAAAAGGTGTTCATACATCTGTTAATGTATTCCATAAAAACATAATAACAGTACAGCTTTGTTCTAGGAACCAGGCCCAGGAAACATTAAAAGGAAGAATGGCCACTGTGTTATTTTGGCCCTCAAGAACCCAATTTTCCTTTAACCTGCTGTTAGTGCTAATTTGATTAGAATTTGCAGATGTCAACAACTTTCTGGTTTTCAGTGGGTTACGGTCAGGTAGAAGAGGGAACAAAGTCACATTTAGGAAGAGGAAAAGGTGAGATGATGAGGGTTCACTTGATGCCAGGGATATTGCTTACATACTCCTTCAGTGATGGTGAGGACAGTTGGAACATAGAAAGAGGAAGAACAAGCCGGGTGCAGTGGCTGAAACCTGTAATCCTAGCACTTTGTGAGGCTGAGGCAAGAGTATTGCCTAAGTCCCGGGTTCGAGATCAGCCTGGACAACTTGGCGAGATCTCGTTATCTACAATAAATCAAAAAATTAGCCAGGCTTGATGGTGCATGCCTTTGGTTCCAGCTGCTTGGAAGGCTGAGGCAGAAGGATCGCCTGAGCCCAGTAGGTGGAGGCTGCAGTGGCCATAAGCGTCCACTGCACTCCAGCCTGGGTGACAGAGTGAGACTCTGATGGAAGGAAGGAAGGAAGGAAGGAAGGAAGGAAGGAAGGAAGGAAGGAAAAAAGTTAGTGATTATAGGCCCTGCTGCAATTCTGAACCATCCAAGGTTACTTACAATCTTATAGATTAGCTAAGAAACAACTACAAAATAGTGGTCTTCAATACAACTTATAAAAAATAAAGCAGACATAAATAATTGCCATAAAATGAAACTTACTATAGTTAAAAGTTTTCAAAACAAAAATTGGGGTTACTGATAAATATTGATGTAGATTTGAGTCTTCTTCACCAAAGTTACACCAATAAAACTTAGCTTTGGGGAATTTGACTTGATATAAAAACCACAAAAAGAATACTCGTGGTAGTAAAACTGATCACCAGAAAGCCTTGGAAAACCTGAGCAACAAATAAAATCTTAGATATGAAATGTATGTGGTAAGAAGATTCATGAAGCTACATGAAGTAAGCAATGTAAAATGAAAATACACTTAGAAATAGGCTACTTGTGTTATGTAGAGAACAGATCAAGAAGTTAAACTGACTTAACCAAGTTTATTCCAGAAAATACTTTCTTTAAAAAAGTATCAATGTTGGTATAATTCTGTTATAAACACTTTAATTCTTAATTATGGAAGCAAACACATTTTTGGTGTGGTAGCAACCACCAAGATATCTCCCAGTGATCCCTACCTCTTAGTATTTACACCCCTGTATATTCTCCTCCCATATTGTTCTAGGGTTGGTCTGGGTAACTAATACACTAGGTAATCAATCACTTCTGAGGTTAGGTAATAAAATACATCATAGCTTTCAATTTGGTCTGATACCTTGTATTTCTTGGATAACTCTCCCATCAAGAAGTCAGTTTCTATTTTATAATGATGCCGAAGAAGTCATGTGGAAAGACTCATGTGGTGAGTAGCTGAGGCCTCTGGCCAACGGTCATGTGACTAAGCTACCTTGGAAATGGATCCTCCAACCCCAGCCAAACCTTCAGATGACTGCCTTCTGGTCAAGACCTTGACTGCAACTTCATAAGACACCGTCAGTCAGACTTACCCAGCTAAGTTGTTCCCCAAATCCTGGGCCTTAGGAACAATAGACAATAAGTGTTTGTTGCTATATGCCACTAAGTTTTGTAGTAATATGTTATATAGCAACAGATAATATACTTGGGGTCAAATAAACTGAATGAAAAGGCAAAATTAAAAATTCACTGTATTCATGAGACTTAGAGGACAGCCTGAGTGCTGGGTCTGGATGAATGCATGAGATTTTGCTAGATGCAGAAGAGATGGAGAGGAGACAAAGCATTCCACAGAATGTACAAAACCATCAAGGTGAGAATGGTTAAAACTTTTAATACATTTGCCTCTGTAAAGTGGAAATTACCCCTACCTTTTACCTCTGTAGGTACAGATTCTCTTTCCTGTCATTAGAGATATTTTTGGAAACAAGTGTGAGAATACTGGGGTAGAAGATCTTGTGTCTCCATTTTACCACTGTTTCTTGATGTTTCTGCTCAACCGAGGCATGCTTGGATCTGAATGAAAGGAATGAATATTGTGGGAAGAGGAATAATTAAAAAGATTATTAAAATAAGCCAGGCACAGTGACTCACGCCTATAATCTTAGCACACTTTGGGAGACTGAGGAGGAAGAATGACTTTACCCCAAGAGTTCAAGGTTACAGTGAGTTATAATCATGCCACTGCATTCCTTCAGTCTGGGCAACAGAGCAAGACTCTGTCTCTAAGTGAATGAGTGAATAAATAAATACATACATAAATACATAAATGAGTAAATACTGATGATGAGAGGGAAGGTAAGATACCAGATCACTGTGACTATGACCTTGAAATTTCAAACTCTGTTTTGTTTTGCCTTTAAAAAAAAAAATCATTGTAAAAAATAGTCTGAGCTTTTTGCAGTGTGATTATTATGCTGGCCTGCTGTGTAAGTCTTGGGTAAAATCCAGAGAGTAATTTAAAAGCACTCCTGGCAAAACTACTAAACAAGAGCACCAAGTCTTCTTTCTTCTCTGGGATGAAACCATGTCTCTAGATCTTTTGGCAATGACTAAGGAGATGAAGCTTGTCCAAAAACAAAAAAGCCACTGTAGATTCCATTTTCTGTCTATTCCACAGAGGTAACCTGTTTTGAACCAATAAACATTAATTAGCAACAACTGCTGAAAGGTGCTGATAATTTTTTTAAGTATTTCCTCTTGATTAGAGTTAACCAGACTATAGCCATTAAAAGTTATATTCCCTGTGTGAGGAAGGCGTCCACCTGACCTCAACACAGCTTGGGCATTCAACTCTGATCTGCATCCAACTCCTGCCATCCAGCCCAGAAGGAATGTCAGACTGCCTCCCCTGCGTTGCCTGGGCCCGAGTCTTAATATAAAGTTTTTTTGAGTCAGGGTCTCACTCTATCCCAGGCTGGAGTGAAGTGCCAGGATCGCCTCACCACTGCTTGCACCTCAATGGCTTAGGCGATCCTCACGTTTCTGCCTCCTGTAGTTGGGACTACAGGCATACCGCATCATACCCAGCTAATGTTATGCCTTGGAGGCACAGGGTCTTCACGTGTTCCCAGGCTACTCACAGACTTCTGGGGCCCAGCAATCCTGCCTCGGCCTCCCAAAGTGCTGGGATGACTGGCATAAGCCACTTAGTTTAGACAACTTTCTTGTGTCCTGATCTGGCCTTTGGCACTTAGCTACACTTTGGACCTCACTAGCCAAGCAAGAAGGGAAACAGCATCCCGACTAGTATAAAGCACTCTTGATGCCTAGACATTTTCACCAGCAGCCAGCCTGTAAACTGTTGTAGTCTCTTGCTAACCAGGATTTGGGGTTTGACTTTTCCTCTTCATCTGTTAACTATCCTTAATAAACTGCTTTTTATTGTGGCGAAAAAAAGTTAGATTAGTAAATTTAAGAATCTAGATATTACATGTGAATAAGTTATTCCTTATCAGACTATAATTTATATTAGTTATATTGTCTATATCCATGTTTTAAAAATAATTAGCTAAATATTCATTATAATTTACGTATGTTATAGCATATTCTCAGTGAGTTCTGTTATACAATTTTAAAGATACTGTTAAAAGAAAAACTTTTGGCCAGGCACAGTGGCTCAAGCCTGTAATCCCAGCACTTTGGGAGGCCGAGGTGAGAGGACTGATTGCCTGAGTCCAGGGGTTCAAGACAGTTCTTGGCAAATTGGCGAGACCTCATCTCTACAATAAGTTAAAAAATTTATTTACGCCATCATGCCCAGCTAATTTTTAAATTTATTCCAAGAAGTTCCGGCTACTTGGAAGGCTGAGGCGGAAGGATTGCCTGAGCCCAACAGGTTGAGGCTGCGGTGGCTGTGAGCATGCCACTGCACTCCAGCCTGGATGACAAAGTGAGACTCCTACTCAAAAAATAAAAATAAAATAAAATAAAAATAAATAAATAAATAAATAAAAGAAAAACTTTAGACAAATTAAATTTAACAGAATTTAAGGTGAATTAGGCAGCCCCCAGACCAGAATAGGTTCATGGAGACTTCAGGGCTGCCATATGGTCAGATAACATTGGTGGACAGAAAAATGAAAAAGTGATGTTCAGAAAATGGAAGTAAGCTAAGGAAACAGCTAATGTTTGCCTTATTTGAACAGGGTTTGAATAGTTGGCTGCATGTGGTTGGCCGAGACTGGGCTACTTGTTACAAGACTAGTTACAATCAGTTTACACATCCAGTTAGGTTACAGCACACTGTACAGAGAAGCCTTTAGGCCAAACTTAAAAGATGTACAGAAGGCCAAAATAGAATGCTGACCCATTAAGCTAATGTACCTTAATTCCTTCAAATGTTAAAGGTAAAACTTTTTGCCACAATAAATAATAATGGTATGTATTATCATTCTCATTATTATAGTAAAACTATAAAGTACTTCCTAAAAGTTGTCTAGCATAAGACATGAGTATTTAAAATCAGAGAAGGTGATAGGTGGACACACAGACATTTAGAGACCAAAGTCTAAATTCTCCAAAGATAAGTACCTGAATTAAGAAGAATGGCTACCATACAAAATCTTTATTTCCTACATCACCAATAGAAAGTAGTATTATACTTCTCACTTTAGAAATGCAAAGTAGGCTGGGGAGGTGGCTTACACCTGTCATCCCAGCACTTTGGGAGGCTGAGGCAGGAGGATTGCCTGAGCCCACGGTTTTGAGACCAGCCTGGGCAACTTGTCAAGACCTCATCTCTACAACAAACCAAGAAAAATTAATTGGGCGTGGTGGTGCATGCTTGTAGTTCCAGCTGCTTGGAAGGCTGAAGTGGAAGGATTTCTTGGGCCCAGCAGATTGAGGCTGCGGTAGCTGTGAGCATGCCACTGCACTCCAGCCTGGGCGACAGAGTGAGACTCTGACTCAAAAAAAAAAAAAAAAACCAACAAAAAACCCCAAAACCAAGACAAAACAAAATGTAAAAAGAAATGCACAATAATTAAAGACACTGCCTAGCTTGACAAAGATTTCTTGACAAAGATTTCTCTCTGACTGTAAAAATCACCCTCTTTTCACTGTTAGGGTAAAGTGCCCAAGATCACAGCTGGCAGTCAGTGGTGGAACTTTATTCTTAGATTCACCTTCTAACATGGCAGGGCAGCTCAGAAATCAGTTTTGTTTGTGTACCTGGAGTCCATCAGTTTTAAGAGACTATGTTGAAGATCTTCCACCATTACCACTTGAAACCACTCTACTTGGGTTTTTAGCCTACCATTCCATGGAAACTTCCAGATATCTTACTTGGCTAATTTGCAGCATTTGACATAGTAGATCATGCCTCCTCCTTAGAACACTTTCTTCCTTTGTCTTCAGGACTACACCTATATATCTATTTTCCTCCTGCCTCATGGGGACTCCTCCCCAATTTTTTTCTTGTGCTTCCTTCTTTTCTAGACCTCCGAATGTTGGTGTTTCCAAGGGCTCTGTCCTTGTACCTCTTCTTTATTTACATAATACTCTTTCCTGGACTTCAGGTATTCTCGTAGCTATAAATACCATAAATATACTGTTTTAAAAATCACTTTGGGCTGGGCATGGTGGCTCATGCCTGTATTCTCAGCACTTTGGGAGGCTGAGGCTGGAGGATTGCTTGAGCCCAGGAGTTGGAGACAAGTCTAGGCAACATAGCAAGACTTCATCTCTATAAAAAAATTAGCAGGGCATGATGTCGCACATCTGTAGTCCCAGTTACTTAGGAGGCTGAGGCAGAAGGATCCCCTGAGCCCAAGAGGTGGAGGCTATGGTGAGCTGTGATGGTGCCACTGCACTCCAGCCTGGATGACAGAGTGAGACTCTGACTCCAAAAAAAAAAAAAAAAGAAAGAAAGAAAGAAAGAAAAAATAAATAAGTAACTTTGTACTTATGCACTGATTTTACAAAATAATGTACAAAGGTAAATTACACTTAGAATTTGATTTGTTCATATAAATTGCCTTCAAGATATGGGTAAGATGTATTCAGATAAGATGTATTACAAGCATTTTGGCAGAAATCAAACAAAAGTAGCTTTTTTTTTGATAAACTGGGCTAGCATCATGTCTGTTGGGTCTGTCCACTGTTTTTGTGTGAAGTGAGGGTTATCTGGACCTTATTGTACATGTTGAGCCATTCTGGGTGATGGGTCAACTTCTTTGCTTTATGACAACTCAGGACATAAGGCCT
Organism: Carlito syrichta; assembly: GCF_000164805.1. Lineage (NCBI taxonomy): Eukaryota > Metazoa > Chordata > Mammalia > Primates > Tarsiidae > Carlito > Carlito syrichta. The sequence continues at coordinate 265,473 of NW_007253525.1, forward strand.
GTTAAAAAGGTAAACTGAGACACAATACAGTTTTAAGGAGTTGATTTTTGTTTTTTGTTTTTTTTTTGAGTTGGAGTCTCACTCTGTCGCCCAGACTGGAGTGCAGTCCGGCCACTGCAGCCTCGACCTGCTGGGCTCCGGCGATCCTTCTGCCGCTAAGTAGTCTTCCAAGTAGCTGGAACTACAGGCGCGTACTACCACACCCGGCTAATTTTTCGATTTATTGTAGAGATGAGGTCTCACCAAGGTGCCCAGGTGGGTCTCGAACCCATGAACTCAGGCAATTCACTCACCTCAGCCTCCCAAGTCATGGGATTACAGGCTGAGCCACCGAGCCCGGCAAGTTTTTTTTTAAATCAAACAGTGATTTATGAATTAGGCAGCTTCAAGCCAGAAGTGTTTGGAGGTTCCACTGAAGAAACATAGGGACAAGCTTTTATAGAGTAAATGCAGAAGTGATACAAAGAAAAGATTTGATTGTTTACAGTTATAAAATGCTCTAGGTCTATTCCAGTGAGAAATCCCTTCTTACATAATTTTAAGTTTGTTGGCTGCTTCTGATGGGTTGAGCTTAAGTTCTGTTTCTCTTTAATTCAGAGTTTTGCAAGAAATAGCTCCCGTTAAGTTTCACTTATATTTGCAAATCAAGCAAGTTAAAGGTCACTTATGAAGCCTGACTAGCTTTATTTCCTCAGGAATTCTTCAGCCCCGGTCTACATTTTAATTTACTTTAATGACCAAAGGCCTGATAAAAAAATTTTGAACAACAACTCTTTGTAGAGGATCCCTTTCTCACTTAATTTCAATCATCCTGCTGCCTTAAGATCAAATATAGACTTGGTCCTTCTTAAGATCAAGTATAGACTTGGTCCTTCCAATCTGCTACCAACCAGTGATCATCTGCTGACCCCTCGGGGGCTGCCAGGCACACTTCATCCATATGCCTTTACCTCCCAAAGCTATGTATGCAGTCCAGACTTCTTTAGGATTCAGCAGTGTATACAAACTCTTGCATCTGCCTGCCTACTCAACACCTTTGCTTGAAGATTTAATAGGCATCTCAAGCTTCCTATGTCCAAACTGAAACTCCCTTTCTTCTCTTCCAAGCCTGCTCCTCCCACATCTCCTGCAGGTTAGTCAAGGGCAGCTCCATTTTTCCATTTGATCAGCCCACACATCTTGGTGTCATTTTAACTCTTTTCCTTCTTTCATATGCCACATCCACCAAATCTCACTGGCTCCACCTTTTAGATAAGTCTAGAATCTGATGTCTTCTCACCACCAGTACCCTTAGAAAGCTACCATCATCTCTCAATTGCTTTATTTCATTAACTTACTGATTGACACCTTGCTTCGTCTCTTACCTTTTAAAATTGAAGGCAGATTAAGCCTTTTTGTTTCCCTCAAAATTTTCCAGGGCTTCCCATCTCATTTCAAGTAAAAACTAATGTCCTTACAATGGCCTCTGTGCCCAATATGGTCTATCTGGGAAACTGTCCTCATCTTTCTCTCTGAACTCCCTCACTCATTCTGTTCCAGTTCACTAGCTGCCTTGCTGTTCATACCCAACCCCAGGCATGCACTCACTTCAGGGCTTTAATACATGCTGTTTCCTTTGCCATGACAGCACTCTCCCACATTTTCACATGGCTTGCTCAAATGTCACTTGTTAGTGAGGCTTTCACTGGCCATGTTTCTCAGGTAGCAAACTGTAATAGAGTTTAGTACATAGGATATTTATCAGGGATCAATACCTGTGGAGGGATTGGAGGGTGTAACAGGATTAGACAAAGGAAAGTTCAGCTGCAATACAGGAAAAGTCAACTGCAATACAGACCAATCCAGGAGAGAGTTCTGGAGCAAGTACTGCCCACTGCTGTGTCCTGATGTTCAGGACTTTATATTGATCAGTTACTGAGTGTGGGCTGCCCTGTAAAGGGTATGACTGAGTCTCTCAACAGACCCTGAGGAGCTAAAGGCTAAAATCTAACTGCTGACCACTCTTATTCCCTGAAGGTGCATCCATGTAGTGTATCTCTGCATCTACCATTACATCCAATTTAAAACCGCAACACTCCAATAGTGCCCACTACCCTTTCCTACCTTATTTTTTTCATAGCATTTAGAATCTTCTATTATCCTATAAAATTGATTTCTTTTGTTCGTTATCTGTTTCTTCACTGGGATGTAAGTACTAACAGCAGAGAAATTTTTGTCTCTCTTCAGCATTGCGGCATTTAGAATGGCACCTGGCTCATAGCAGGCACCCAAGAAGTATTTGTTGATTAAAAGAAGCTGTTCAGTAGCATCTCTAGTCATTATACTATATAAGCTTTGCAAGCATCATGTCTTATTCATCTCATAAGCATGTGACACATAGTAGATGTTCAACACATGTACATTTCAACATGTGTCATTTCAAATCGTTTCAACATGTAATCCTTATAAAAATTGTTAATAAATTGTAATATATTACATCTTTTCTTTTATAATAAATTTTTAAAATCCAGTATGTATTTTGCACTTGTGCTGCATCTCAGTTTGGACTAGCCACATTTCAAGTGCTCTGTAGCCATGTGGACAATACAGCTTAAGTACAATTATGCAATTATGTGTCAGAATAATATTGTGGGGAGGGGTTGGAGAGGAAAGGTCTCTGGAGCCATTGATTTCCTGGGTCCCAATTGTGGCTTGCTAACTTACTAGCTGTTATATCCTCCAGCCAAAACCACCAGAACATGCCTGTAGTTGAACAAGTGGGGTTGACTGCTTGCTGGAAGAAGAAGACACATCATGGGGGAACCATGGGGAATCTGAATAAGAGGATGCTAGAATGAATTTGTTATGGGATTTGGGTTTGTGTTAGGAAATTTGGGAGGGTTTAAGGAAGAGATGCTCCTCTCTGGACTGGATGTTGACAGGAAGTGGGTATAATTTTAAGGATGGTCATTTAAACAAATCTTATCTAGATGAGGGAAGACTAGATAAAGGCTAACACTGTAGTTGATAAAGAAGAGTCACACACATTAGCTAGGATAGGAAGTCATTTGGTTATTTTTAAGGTTTGCACAATGCTCATGTTTTGGCTGTGTTTAGACACGATTATGGAGTGGTCTCATCTGATGTTTTCTTTCCACAGGAAGTAGCCACTTCCTAGCAATGCCAAAGCCTGGCTGATAGTATCGGGCCAGCTCCTAGAGATCAGGCCTGCATTTCTCTATCTCATAGCTATGCAACCTTAAGCTAGTGATTAAACTTCTCTGGGTTGTTTTCTCTGTCGCTAAAATGGGACCACAAGAGTACTAATTTCTTCATCTCTCAAGGTTAAATGAGACAACCTATGAAAAGAAACCAGATTAGTGCTTGTATATAGCCAGCACTAAATGAATGTCATCTATTGTAGATCAAAGATTCTAAGATGTGCTATATTTTTCCACATTTTAACAGTTCTGTGATTAGGGTGTGTCTTTCAAACAATGGCTTGTTAGAATGGATAGAATGTAGTAGTAGTATTTTTGAAGGCTTTGTTTTGGGGACAATTCCTTTTTTTACATTTTTTTCCTGGAATTACTGGGTCTCACTATGTTGCCCAGGGGGGTTTTGAACACCTAGGCTTAAATGATCTCCTGCCTTGTCCTCCCAAAGTGCTAGAATTACAGAAGTCAGCCACTGTGCTTGGCCCTGACTTTACTTTCTACTTTTGAGTCGGAGTCTCACTCTGTCATCCAGGCTGGAGTGCAGTGGCATGCTCACGGCCACCGCAGCCTCAACCTGTTGGGCTTAGGCGATCCTTCTGTCTCAGGTTCCAGTAGCCGGAACCACAGGCACTTCACCACACCTTGCTTTACAGTAGAGACAGGTCTCACCAAGTTGCCCAGGCTGGTCTCGAATACCTGGGCTCGGGCAATCCTTTCGCCTCTGCCTCCCAAAGTGTTGGGACTACAGGCAAGAGCCACCGTGCCCGGCCAGGCCCTGACTTTACTCTTTTTTTTTTTTTTTTTTT